>NW_006238939.1:3102212-3103594 GCF_000226075.1 Solanum tuberosum | reverse complement strand
TGATTTTTTTTTTTTTTTTTTTTTTTGTGTGTCCTAACTTTTGCCTAGGCCGCCTCTTTCGAGATTTTCAACCTAGCGGACATTTTTTTTTTTTTTGTGTGGAGCCGTACACAGTTTATACTCTTGCGGCCAGGAGTATGACGCCGCTTCAAGGATAGTACTTCTTCAAGAATTTTCCATTGATGGGACCAATCCGCAAGCCGTCTGCATCCACAATTTTGTAAGCTCCGCTTGAATAGACTTCTTGAATGACATATGGTCCGTCCCATTTTGATGTGAACTTGCTTTTCGATTTATGAGATATGATAATTGGTCTTCTTACCGCAAGGACTTGATCACCGACTTGGCAAGACCTTAGGCGAACCTTTTTATTGGAAGCATGAGAAAGACGAGCTTGATACCACTCAAGACTTTGTTGAGCTTCCAACCTTTTCTCATCGAGAGATTCCAACTCTTCAAGGCGCAGACAAGCATTTTCTTCTTCAGTAAGTCCCTCTTAGATGGCAAGCCTCAATGACGGTATTTGTCGTTCAAGTGGAAGGACTGCTTCAGTTTCAAAAACAAGAGAATAAGGAGTTGTTTGAGTCGGCGTGCGATGAGTCGGCGTGCGATGAGTCGTCCGGTATGCCCAAAGAGCTTCTTCCATTCTATCATGCCAATCCCTTTTAGATTTGGAGACGACCTTCTTTAACAAGTTGCACAAGGTCTTGTTAAATGATTTAGCTAGTCCATTTGCAGCAGCATAATACATTGATGAATTACGTTGCTTGAAGCCAAAAAGGTCGCAGATCTTATCCATCAATTTATTGGTGAATGGCTTTCCATTATTTGTTAGTAAATAACTAGGAATGCCAAAACGATAGATGATATTCACCCTGATGAAGTTTGCAACATTTTCCTTCTTTACTTCTTTGAGGGCTACGGCCTCAGCCCATTTTGAGAAGTAATTTGTCGCAGCTAAGATGTACAAGTGACCACCAGAAGATTTAGGTAGTGGTCCAACCATGTCTAGCCCCCAAGCATCAAATGGCCAAGATGTAACAGTCGGATGTAATACATCAGGAGATTGGTGCATAAAGTTTGCATGAAATTGACATGCTTGACATCTTCGAGCATAATCCAAGAAATCTTTTACCATTGTTGGCCAATAATACCCCATTCTTTTTATATGAAAGTGTAATCTGGGCCCAGATTGATGTGATCCACAAACTCCAGAATGTGCTTCTTGCATAGCTTGAAGCGCTTCTTCTTCCCCAAACAACGCAAGAGGACTCCCTCAAATGATCTTCGATATAGAGTATCTTTGTAGTAAAGAAACCTAGGAGCACGACGACGAATTTCGGTCTTTCTCTTTGGATCTTCTGGAAGTATATTATAACACA
>NW_006238939.1:3099797-3101723 GCF_000226075.1 Solanum tuberosum | reverse complement strand
TCATCAGGTAATTCATCAGTGAGTTCCCAATCATCAGGTATCGGGTGGTCTGCTAAGAAGTCTGCCAATGCTTGCCCTTTCACAGCCTTTTGAGGAACATACACAATTTGAAACTGGAGATACCATCTTGCTAGTCGATCATTGAGGACAGGTTTCGACATCACAAATTTGATGGGGTTGGCTTTAGAAATAAGACGGACGACGTGAGCTTGAAAGTAGTGTTTCATCTTCTGAATTGAGAAGATTAAGGCCAAACATAGCTTTTCGATTGGCGAGTACTTCAACTCATTTGGTGTCATCATCCTACTCAAGTAGTAAATGGAATTTTCTTTCCCTTTGCCATTCTCTTGGGCTAAGAGTGCTCCCACTGATCTTTCTTGAGCTGATATGTAAAGTATCAATGGCTTTCCAGGAATAGGAGCTGCTAAAACTGGTGGTTTGGTCAAGTAAGACTTGATGCTCTCAAAGGCATTACTACAAGCTTGGTCCCATTCGAAAAGAGTGCCCTTTTTCATAAGGCGGTTGAATGGTTGGCACTTTCCTGCTAGATTCGAGATGAATCTCCTAAGATATGCTAGCTTCCCTTGCAGACTCTTCAATTCATGGATGTTTCTTGGCTCTACCATCTTCAGAATTGCATCTACTTTTACTTGATCAATTTCTATTCCTCAATGTCGTACAATGAAGCCAAGGAATTTTCCAGAGGTAACTCCAAATGCACATTTCAAAGGATTCATTCTAAGTTGATACCTTCGTAGTAGATCAAACACCATCCTCAAGTCTTGCAAGTGATCACACTTTTCCCTTGATTTCACTACTAAATCATCAATATAACATTCAACGTTTTTGTGAAGAATGTTATCAAAGATGTTTTGCATAGCTCTTTGGTATGCTGCTCCTGCGTTCTTCAAACCGAAAGGCATTACTTTGTAGCAATAAATGCCTTTAGGAGTGCGAAATGCGGTCAACTCTTCATCCTTTGGTGACATGCGGATCTGATTGTAGCCGGATGAACCATCCATAAAAGACATCGCCTCATACCCAGTAGTGGCATCAATCATAAGCTCAGGGAAAGGAAGTGGAAACTCATCTTTGGGGCATGCATTATTGAGATCCCTAAAGTCAACGCAAACTCAAATTTGCCCATTCTTCTTCCTCACGGGGACAATACTTGAAACCCATGTGGGATACTTAACTTCACGGATAAAGTCAGCCTCAATAAGCTTGTTAACTTCAGTTTCGATCACGGGAACCAATTCAGGCCTAAAACACCGTTGAGCTTGCTTGATGGGACGTGCACCGCTTTTCACAGCAAGATGATGGACTGCTACCTTCAGGTCTAATCCAGGCATTTCTTTGTAACTCCAGGCAAATACATCTTTATACTCTTTGAGTAAGTCAACGTAGGCCTTTTCCTCATCACTCGCCAGTGAAGCATTCACATAAGTGGGTTTTGGATCTTCATCAGTTCCAAGGTTGATTTCTTTCAATGCATCAACTGTCACATTTACTCCTTCTTCAAGTTCGGGTGGTGCATCTTTAGCATCTTCATCTTCTTGAGGTTCTCCATCGTTGAAAGATATATGGTAACACCATGAAACATTCTCCAACTCTCCATCAATTTTAATTGGAGAAAAAATATGTCTTTCATCTTGTGTAGCAACATGATATGAAGAGCCAACACTTTCTTCATCTTCACTACGTTGCTTGGTGTAGACCACAACATGCGACTTTGCCTTTAGTACTTTTCCACATGAGACCACAATGTTCTTCTGTCGCCTTATTCTAGAAGGGATTAGACTTTGAAAGTCTTTAGGAGAATTTTGAGATTTTGGTAAAGCAGATGCTTGCATACTCTTGCTATTTCTCCAAACCTTGTTTTTCTTCCTCAATGGCCCTAACCTCTCAAATACAGAAATCCTCTTC
>NW_006238939.1:3098769-3099535 GCF_000226075.1 Solanum tuberosum | reverse complement strand
TGTACGCTTCATTGGGAGTGCTTCATATAGGGGTGACTTAGGGGCCACAAATTTTCCGTGAAGTAATGACTTAGGAGCCACAGACTTCCCAAGTAATTTTGTGGATGACTTCACCGTATCAATTCGCCTTACAGGAAGGGTCAACCCTTCCAGCGCATTTTCTCGCAACTTAAGCGAGTGTCCTTTGTCCTCCTTTGCCTTTGGGATATAACGAAGAATGGGTGTGACCTTTTTACTTGAAAAGGCACCAATCATGTTAGGCATCTTGTTTGGATTTCCAAGATTTTGAATCTTCCTTGTTTGCGACTTTTGCCTTACCGACCGCTACTTTATCCATATTGTTAAGGAGTCCGACACCTCCGGATGCAATGGCATCAACTTTTATGGAATATTTCTTCAAGTAAAACTTTGCGTCAGCAAAGTGAGCTTCAGCTTCAGTGAATGGATTATCATCCGCAATAATACTTTTTGCATCTTTGGCACTCTGCGTATTGCCCACCTTTGTGGTGAATTTCACATGAGAGGCATTGACGTTCATGGATTCTTTGTTTTCAGTCTTTGGCAAATATTTTCCCACTTTCTTGAATTCTTGCCTTTCTTTGACTTTGCGGAGTTCGTGGACAGGTGGTGCTTCAGTTCCGACCGACGACATGCTCAACTCCATATCATGAGCGCGAGTGGCCAACTCTTCAAAAGTTTTAGGCTTTATGCCTTGCAAAATATAGCGGAGACCCCAATGCATACCTTGAATGCACATCTCTATGCC
>NW_006238939.1:3096757-3096944 GCF_000226075.1 Solanum tuberosum | reverse complement strand
TATAGAAGCGGTTGAGAAATTCTTGCTCCATTTGTTCCCAACTATCAATGGAACCAGAATCAAGGTCTGTGTACTAATAAAAAACATTGCCCTTAAAGGAGCGAACAAATTATTTGACGAGGTAATCGCCGTATGTTCCAGCATTGTTGCAGGTTTCAATGAAGTGCGCCACATGTTGCTTTGGGCT
>NW_006238939.1:3088180-3096299 GCF_000226075.1 Solanum tuberosum | reverse complement strand
GGCACTCGTGAGGCTTGTTGTCCCAGCAATTTGTCTTGGTTCCTTGTAATAGGTCCCATGCTTCCCGTAGTAACATTGAGGATGTTTTCGACATCGATGCAGAACTTGGATCCATCAGTTTTTGCAGATGCAGATGCGAATACAGATGCAAATACGGATTTCGATGTCGATGTAGATTTCAATGCAGATGGAGATTTTGATCCAGATGCGGATACGGATGTAGATCCAGATTTGATCCGATATTTCTAGTTATAGGAGGTAGTAAGTAATAACTATTTGATGATTTAGTCAATATGACGTGCATGTTAGACCTGACATGAATATTTATTATAAAAAGAAAAAAAAAACAACTTTTGCTATAGTATTTATATATTCGAAATGTAAGCCATGATATTTTCATCATGTCATTCTCAAGTTAATGCAATTCTTGCTGTAAGCGTCTAAAGTTTTGGTCCTGAAATACAGCAAACAGGAAAAGAAAAATAGCAAGCAAATAATAATATTTGTATTTGAATTAATGCGAAGGTTACAATCTTTATAAAATCTCTTAAAAAGATATGTAATCCCCTGATTCTTCTCTCCACAGATGTTCTTGATTTGGCGGAATACTTGCGGCTCAATACTTGGAGCGAAGACTTCTTTGTATGTGAAAGACTTGCAGATCACCAATGAAGAGCAACTATGTATTTCTGTGTGTATGTATGTGTGTATATGTCTTTTGGTCTTATGAAGACCTCTTTATATAGGCTTGAGCTAGGGCTTTAGGGGTATTTTGGTCCAAGCAATCTAGGGCCAGAAATTATTTACCTTAAATGGATGGCTTTACCAAAAATAAACAAGTAAACATCAGTACACATTATAATTAAGGTAGAGAAATCAATTAAGGAGAAACTATATTAATTAAAGATATACAGAAGAGAAGGAATATATTGGAAAAATGGTCAATTATATACTTATCAAAGTTATATGTGTGAATAAATCACAGGGATATGTACTAATTATAATAGGATTTCCTAGTTGCCATAATTAAGCACTATTTTGAGGAGAATATACATAAATTAATATTAACCTATACATAAACAGGTAATAATCCTCCTAAATCAGATAAGGTACCAAGAATTAATTAGCATGCTAAATTACAACATAAGAACAGTAAAACCATCAAGGTTTTGTCAAAATCAATTCAATTGCAAGATTATTCTAAATTAATCAAGTAGAGACATGGTGTGTGCTAGTATGAACTAGCATTCATCGTTTTACAAGTCACAATTTTCATATCATTTAAACATCATAAAAGTGTAATAAGCATAATTCAACACTAATAAAACATTATTAGTAATAACATATGAATCACAAGATGAACAACTGCAGTAATAGTGAAATAAGAGCATACCGGGGATGGATCTGTTTAGATCCGTCTTCAATCGATCCCTTGAACTTTGCCGAGCTTGCTGCTCGTTGTTGTTGCTGATTGTCGTTGTCATGGCTATTGTTTGTCCTCGGCAGAAAGAGAGAGGGGAGAGGAGGCCAGAAGAGAGAAGAGGACGGAGAGGGCGGCGCTGCCTCTCGCCGGTGGCTGCTGCTAATCTCGCCGGCGCTGCTGATTCCGGTGGTCCTCGCACGCCTACCCTAGCTCGCAGTTCGTCGGTGGCCTCGCCTGTTCGCTGGCTGGAGGAGCATTTGCCGGAGTCGGAGCTGGCTTGAGCTGGATGTTGTTGTTCACTGTTTCGCTTTCCCCACTGGCTACCTGAAGAAAAGAGAGAGATGGAGGAAGGTGGCAATGCTAGAGAGAAGAGAGAAAGAGAAAGAGAAAGGAGAAGAGGTGAGGGGAGAGAGGCTCGCCGGTGGTCCTCACCGAAACCAGGCGGTTACTCACCGGCTGCGATGGCCGGCGGAGAAAAATCAGCGATGAGAGATAGGGGGCGGCTTCTCTAGAAGAGAAGAGGAAGAGAGAGGAGAAGAGGTGAGGGGAGAGAGAGGCTCTCTGGTAGTCCTTGCCGAAACCAGGTGGCTGCTCACCGGCTGCTATGGCCGGTGTGGAAAAATTGAAGATGAGAGATAGGGGCAACGGCTCTAGAAGAGAGGAGGAAGATAATGGAAAATTAGAATAGGGTTTGGGGTCTTTTGATTAAAAATAGGAAAGTAAGGGGAGTGATGTTAACCTTCGATTTAATAAGAGATAAAGGGCAAGGATTCGATCAGGATTTAATTTAAGGATGGATGGATGGGATGAGAGTTGGAATGGATTTGGAATGGCCAATATTGCAATGAAATCCACTAGAATTGAAATGAAAGGGCGGCTATAATTGAAATACAATTGGAATTGAATAGACTAGAATTGAAAGGAATTTGTATAGATTAGGCTAAGATTTAAATAATTTAAAGGGAGATTAAGGAAATGCCATCCAATTAAAATACTACATATATTAAAATATATTTATTATATATAATTAGAATCACTTAAATTTTAAAACATTTGAGTAAAAAAATATTTATTTTGAGTTTAGCTATCGATAAATGTAATAAAATAATTCAATAAATACAATAATTTTTATAAATTATGCATACTAAAGTATATAAATTTTAGACAAAATCGATTAAAATGTTAAACCCGAAATATGTTTTAAAAATACGTATTTAATCGAATAGCACTTCCAAAAGGATTATAGGTCGGTCAAAATTGGGTGTCAACATTGAGGTTGGGCTTCCAACATGGGATCTCTCACCTAGAATAGTTCGAATTTACCAAAGTGTGTCTCATGAGATGGAAGCCTTCACCTAGTGGAGTTTGGGGTTTCTAGTAGCAATCTCCGTATCCCATAACTACGTGCCCCCATAGGAAAGTTAGCTAGTGGATTCGACTAAGCTAACAATTGGTTCTACCTTAGGCAAGTGGACCAACCCTTGATGGTGTGGGTAATACTGTCAGAGATCATGTGATAGCTAATATGTTCTCATGTCGGTTAAGGTTATATCCCAATTAAACAAGATTAGTAATGAACTAAGATTGTGCTCAATGTAGCATCTCTAAGAGTTCAAACCTCATGGGCTAAGATTATGCATAATGTAGCATCTCCTAGAGTCTAACACAACTAATGGTCGAAGATTGTTCTTAAATGAGCATCTCCTAGAGATCAAACTTAATGAACAAATATTATGCTTGTGGAAGCATCTCCTAGAGTTCAACCTTAGTGAACTAAGATTATGCTTTAAGTAGCATTTCCTAGAGTTCAAGCTTGATGAACTAAGATGTACTTAATGTAGTATATTCTAGGGTTCGAAATAATGAGGAACTAAGATAGGCTTAGTGAAGAACCTCATAGTGTTCAAGAGTATAATGGACTTAGACATGCTTAAGGAAACATCTTATATGATCCATCTTAATAATGAAATAAGACATACTTAAAGGAGTATCTTATAGTGTTCAAAGTATAAATGGATTTAGACATGCTTAAGTAAGTATTTCATAGGATCCATATTAATAATGAACTTACACATGCTTAAAGAAGTATCTCATAGGGTTAAACCTAATAATGAACTTAGATGTTCTTAAGGTAATACCTCATAGTGTTCTAAGGTCTAAAGAGTGGAACTAGGTTCCAAACCAAGAAGCATTAGAATAAGGACCTAAAAGTAAACTAAGATTATGCTTAATGTAGCATCTCCTATATTTCCAACTTGATGAACTAAGATGTTCCTAGTATAGTATCTCTTAGTGTTCAAAACAATGAGGAAATAAGATAGACCTAGTAAAAGGTCTCCTAGTGTTGCTATGCTTTCAAAAGGGGAAACTCTCTAATTAAGGAACATGAGTATGATGACCTAAAGAAGTACTTAGTATGAGTGGTAGTATGGGATTCCACTCATGCATTGCACAAGTATGACTTAAGGTTGCCTTATGAGTGTTGTCTTACATGGGTTATGCTTGATGGATTGTTTCTATAGTTTCCTTCCATGATAGAATTGACTAAAGGTGATAGCTCCCTTGTCTACATGAAGTAGGCTCATAATGAGACCAAAGGAGGGTTAATATGACTAGGATGACTTCAAGGTTATGCGTAGTGTGGGGGGTATTATGGGATGCCTTTCATAAATTGCACAAGTGTGCTTTGAGGATACTTAGAAGTATGGTTCCCTTATGGTAGAAAAGCTTAAGACTTGACCATGTATATAGTCTATGATTAAGATGACCAAAAATGGGTGCTTAGCTTGGATGGTATTATGAGATGCTATTCATGCATTGCACAAAGTATGCCTTGAAGTTACTTGAAAGTAGTCTTATTATGGTATAGATGACTAAGAGTCAAATAATGCTTATATGATGCTTATGTTGGATACTTTGCTTATTATTATGATATTGTCTCTTATGCTTATAGTTTATGTTTCATGAAGTATTTCATATGATTTTGGACTATGTCTTATATTGACTAACCCTTGTCTTATGCTCTTATGGTTATGCTGGCTAACATATTTAGTACATTTTGTACTAACGCATACTTTGCCTACATTCTAATCAAATCTAGAGTTTGGAGACTTGAGCACTATTCTTGGAGATGGGTTTCTAAGGAGCAAAGGAGTTGAAGATTTTGGTGAGTCCTTATAGTTTCGAGGACAAAATCCACCATTTCCCTTATGTCTTTTATTATGATGTGGACACTATTGTATGGGATGTGTCTCAAGAGTTTATTCTAAAGTTGTATTAGATGGTTTGAGACAAAGAATAGAAAGACTTCCGCTTGTTTTTATGAAAATGACTTTGATTGTAAAAAGTTTTAATTTTTCCGTTTTTTCTATTATCTTATGTTCATGATATGCTAAGGGCTTGTATGAGACCCCCTTCGAGGTCAAGTATGCCGTGCTACTTCTAGGGTATACCCCTGGGTCGTGACAATTTTAGAACAAAATTCTTTTTAGTAGTGGATATTATAACAATCCTCTAGGTCATTTTTATTGTATCAAGTTATTTTGGTGTTAAGAGCTTTCCTATAGAAACCCCAAGTTATTATGACTTGATGGTATTGACAATTTAGTCACTTGGTCGTTTGTTACATGTGAGTTTTCATGTTTGGATATTTTGAAAGTTGAATGGTTGACTTCGGTCAAAACTTTAGGTAGATGGCCTCAAAATGCAGTTCTCAGAGTTCCTTTTCCTGTGAAATTTCAGGTTTGTCTCGAAAAGACCTTTAGTGAGGCCCCCAAGGTTTCTGGGTTCATTTCAAGCTACCTTGTAAATTTTGGCTTAAAATGTAGCTTGGGTGTTGGACCTACTTTTGTCACGACAACCTATGTTGGATGTTTCAACATCTCTATTCAGTCCAGAATGTTGAATTTGGTGGGGGGAGCATAATTCATTTGCATGCACCAGTTTCTAAACTAATCCCGAGCACTCGAGCAGAGTCTATTGAGACTTAGCCCATTTTTTATGATGCATCAACCCAAGCATCCGTAGCACCGCTTAAGTGATAGACGCATTAACGGCCCGGGTACTTCTTGAGTGTGGCTTGCTGGCTAAGGGCTAGGAGCTTTATCAATCTAGGATTTGCTTTAGTGGTTGTCACTTAAGCAACTATGGAGCTGCTTTAGTGGGCCTCTAATGAGTCCACGATTTGGACTCATTTAGGGATATATCTTGATAAAATTAGTGTCCTCAAATGCATATTTTGTCTCAATAGCTGATGAAAATCCTTAAGTTTCAGGTATTTAGAGTTTGAGGCAAAGCGTGGACACTACTTGGCAAGAAGGAACAAGGCGGCTGAAAAGAACGAAGAAATGTAGGCCTGAAGATCGTCGAACCCAGTTGGCGAGTCGCCGATGAGCCTGGAGATCGTCTTTTGTTCCAGTATGCTGATCCGTGAAGGAAAAGGTCAAGTTGGCGATGAAATAGAGTAGTCGGCGTGTCGTCGATTTGTTTCGCGAAGTAGTACTATATCGCCCAACGACTCAAAATGCGAAAAGGTTGAAGGCTAAAGTAAGAATGCGATGAAATCGACCAAAAGGCGAATCGCCGAGCGTATCGGTTATTACGACTAACTGCACCGAATGGTCCTCCGTAGCACAAATTTTCAAACACTATAAATACTTGTTTAAATTTCTAGTAATGAGATCATATCACTTCTATTATTTGAACTTTTTACAGTTTTTGGAGAGTTTTAAGTTTTAGAGGGTTTTGGAGACTTTGTTCTAAGACCTTGAAGATTCAAAAGGTTTCAACGCCAAAGAAATTTGACGTGGGTCTCGAAGATTCTTCACTCTTGACGTGTTTTAAGATTTAATTCTTCATACCCAGTTCATGGAAACTGATATTGGTATAAATTTTATCCCTTTTACATGTCTAGCTAAAACCCCAATTCTTGGGTGTGATTTTGTGAATATGGGTTAAGCTATCTGTTGGGTCTTGCTTGTTGATGGTTTATTTGTTGTTTGAATGTGATTTCGTTTAGTAGCTGTGTATGAACTTAATGGGTTTGTAGTTGAAAATATGATTTTATCTTAGTGTTTTTGGCTTGCTCGAGAGAGAGGTAATAAAACTAAGACTCCTAAATTGGTAGCCGGTGGTATTGGGTTGACATGGGTTCAGCTCGAGAGAGTGAATCCTAGTCCTTCTCCCACACATTCAGCTTGAGAGAGAGAATGGGCTAAGGCGGAGGCTGTGCTTAATGCGGCAACTCGATGTTCGAGAGAAACCGAGTTGATTCGGGGTAAGTTGCTCGAGAGAGAATTTACCCCACTATAGTCTAGCCTAGTCACAAATGCTCAACAATTTACTATAAAAAGCATGTACCCAATAGTCTAGTTTAACCCGTATTCCTATCACATCCCAAGAATTTCGTCTCCATATCTCGTTTCCTTATATCTTTACTTTTTTAGTTGTTAATTAATACAAACCCCTATTGATAATTGACGCTTGCGTCACTCCTTAAATTTAGTATGTTTTTATTCATTAATATTTATAGATATGAATAATTAGAACTTGATTATATTTTTCTACTAATTCTCAAAACCACTCCTTGTGGGAACGATCCCAACCCTTGGTTGGATTATATCACTACACGCGATCGTTTGGCACTTGAACCGAAATAGTGTTAGTTGATTACGTCAAACATTAAAATGGCGTCGCTGCCGGGGATGATATTATTAGAGAATTTGTAGTTAATTAGGATTTTCGTTTTTCTTAGTTGTAGTTCTACTTACTTAATTTGTAGTTTTGTTTAGTTTGTTTGTGTGACTATTTCAGGAAAAATGAGTGAGAATAAAAGCTATGGGTATCAAATGGATCACCCTCTTTTGAAATTGTTGAACCTTAGGGACAATCTCTTGACATTCAAGCAAGTAGGGGGTGAAATCATCCAAGAGATGTGGCTGAAATTCCAGGCAGTGCTACACCCATGCCCAAATCATGAGATGTCTGATAAAGTGCTACTAGAGTGCTTCTATAGGGATCTTGGACCCGAAAATAGAAGTATTGCGGACCAACTTTTCGAGGGTTGCTTGCTACAACAACCCTATGAAACAATAGCCAAAATCCTCGACGGAATGGTTAAGACCAACGAGGAAACAAAGGGAAAACAAGAGTGGGCTACAATGTTAACTCAACTGGAATTCTTAACTAAGAGAGTCACAGAATTGGAAGAGCAGTCCACGAAAAAAGACAAGCACTTTCCCCTTCAAAAATGCGATAAAGGAAAGGAGCAGGAAAGTGGGCAAAATGAAGAAGTCCTCTCACTAATTCAAGTGATTCAGCACAAGATCGATGAAAAAGATAAGGTGTTGAAATAGATAAAAGAGAACATCGAAATGCTGAATCAGACGACAACTTCCAATTCCATGATTAATCAGCTACATGACACGTTCAAATTACATCTCTCTAAAGAAGCGTAAGTGATCGTTATCAAGTAAAGAACCCAACTTGGAGGTTAGGGTCGATCCCACGAGGAATATGGTCTAGACTTAAGTTCAGCTTACGATTATATTCATTTAATCAACGTACTTCCGAAATAAATAATTAAATGGGGGGGGGGATTTGTGAAACGAATTCTGAAAGTTATGTGAACAATTAGTAAGTAAGATTCCAACTTTTGTTGTTATCAAGATGAGAGAGAAACTAGGGTGTACGTGTTCC
>NW_006238939.1:3083883-3087784 GCF_000226075.1 Solanum tuberosum | reverse complement strand
CGAAAGAATTATCAATGCATGTAATAACACTATTCAAGAATTACTTAGTTACTATTCATACTTTGTTAATCGCTCATGGTTCCCACAACCCTAGTTGTGGATTTAGTTACCCATAGTAGCAAGAACACAATTCATATTTTTAGATGAAGAAATCATGAACTTACGTAATGAGAAGAATAAACCCAGAATCTTAACTTGAATTTCGAAGTCAAAATCTTCAAAACAAACTTAAGAAATGAAGAATTGCTAAAATTGCAAGTTAATCTCCAAAGTCAAAAACTAGAATAAAAGTAATAAAGTCTAACCACCAAATAAGAAGAAGAAAAGAACCCTAAAAATTATCCTTTTATAATTCCTCCTAAAATAATTATTTCTATGGAATATTTGTAGAAAAATCCTAAATAAAATAATTGAGCGCAAATTAAGTTAGGAATCCAAAACCAAAAGGAATTGGATTCCTTTTTTTTTGGCCGCGTGAGCTGTCCGCGTGAAAATTGAAACCGCCTCAAATTATAGATTCTGCCCCCCCCCCCCCTCCTCCCATGCATCAATTGGCCATTGGCTTTAGAAATTGCCACGTGGCAGCTTATTCCTTCAACTTAAATTCTTTTGCAATTCGCTATTTGCAGCAATATGCACCTTATATATAAATATAATATTTTATTCACTTTAATTCATTAAGTTGTCTGCTTGATTTCCTTCTTCAACCTTCCATTTTTAATTTATTCTAGTTCCAAAATTTTTTATTTTTGCACTAATTTAATCCTACAAATAAAATATATTATTTAGTTCAATCCATAAATTTTATGCTCAAAAAGGATAAATATAAATAATAAATGTGAGGGAAATAATGATTAAAAATATGTATTTTGGCCTTACATCAACACCCACACTTAAACTTTTGTTCGTACTCGAGCAAACATTAAAGCACATCAAAATAAGAATGTCATCACTTTGGTTAATACAAACAATTAGGCCATATACCAATTTCAAAACATCAAGTAGACTTCTTAATCATTATGCAAGACATTCAGATAAACAACAAACTTCTAACCTCCTAACCTCAAGGAAAAACTTTGAACTCATCAAATTTAAGCTTGGTCACATACTCTCATCAAAGAAAACTAATAAAATTACCTATATATCATGAAACAAGTGCCCTCACAAAAAGAATAGTCCAAACACTCAATTCAAAAGATTGAATATAAATTAATGACTTCATATCAAGAACAACTCTCACACTCACAAATAAAATTCACATGCATGCACAAAGAACCATAGGCTTGCCCATTATGTATATCTCCACTAATTAAGCATGCTTGAATAGAATCAAATAGGACTTTAACGGGTTGTAATGTAGTCTAAGGAACGGGTAGGAAAACTATATAATAGTTACTTACACTTCCTTAAGCACTTTGCAATTTTAGACTTCATCACCCATTATTTTCTTCTCTTTATTTCAGCCCTCTCTTCAACATATATTTCACAAGAACTCCCTCCGTTTCACAAAGAATGACCTCCTTTCCTTTTTAGTCAGTTTCAAAAAGAATGACCTCTTTTCCTTTTTTGGTAACATTTTACTTTTTGCTTTCCACGTGGCATGTTTAAGACCACAAGATTAAGGGCAATTTTGTACATTTGACATAACTTTAATTTAGGACCACAAGATTCAAAAGTCTTCTTTATTTACTTAAACTCCGTGCCAAGTCAAACCAGGTCATTCTTTGTGAAACGGAGGGAGTAATTCTCATCATCTCAAGAATGCTTCAATTTTTATTTTTTATTTTGCCATTTAAAAAAAAAGATTTCCTTCATAATAGCCACCCTCAACTTACATATTTTACATGTGTTAAGGTGCACGATGTCCTTGGAAGGACCAGGGCCATCATCAAGGTAACTTTATTTTTCTCATGTCACATTTTTTTTTCATGTCACATTCTTTCAAAGAGGGCTTTTAAGCACTTTGTAGCTATCATTGATTACCTTTTCACTCAACCATCCCTTTTTTCTCAGAATTGATAATTAAAATAAGTCTATGCTATAATGCTCAAGGAAGCAAGGTGCAAAAACTAGGGATTCAACAAAATAGTCAAGGGTAAAATATGGCTACCAACAAAAGGCTACAGGCTCAAAAAGGGCTAACAATTGATAAAATATCTGAAAAAGGCTAAAATTTACCAGACAAATCAAAGAAAGCCTATTATGATCTCTTAAACAAAACATCACTTTTTATTTCACTTCAATAACATGCAAGGCAAGTTATAGACTAAGATGCAAAACATGGAATAAACAAATTCTCACAACACATGGCACAAGTATCAATCAAGATGGATCAATTCCACTTCTAACAGAGACAAGATCATAACAAACTACAAAATAAAATAAGATATATACAAAGTCATAACCATGAGCTTAGATATCAAAGAGTCTGCATTTTATTTTCAAGCATTCACAAGAAAGTACTACAAAAAAATTAGGGCTAAATAGCAAGTATCACACCACTCAAAAGGGTCTTTTCTTTTCTCTAAAAAAATTTTTAAAAGAAAACTTATTCCTAAAAAAATAAAAGACACTCAGTTCAAAGGGACTACCCTCAGGAAAAGCACCGAAAACAAAAGCCAAGGAACCCATCCTAAAAAAACTCAATAAAACAGTAAAAACTAGGAATTCATTCCTCCACCCCACACTTAAAAATATGCTATGTCCCCAAAGCATTAAATAAAATTTAAAACAAGGGTTAGGAAAACTCCCTGAGGCCTTTAGGCCTAGCTAGTAGCATGTTCTCTTTATTTTCGTCAAGGAGCGTCACCCCACACTTAAGTTCAAACATGCTCCTTTGCTTCAATTTTTTTTGGTACTCAGACTTCCCCTAATCTGCAAAAAAATAAAAGACCAAAATAAAAAAAGTGACACTAATAAAATAAAAATAAAATAAAATAAGAAGTTACACTACTAATTGGGTTGCCTCCCAATGAGCGCTTAATGTAACGTCGCGGCACGATACAGACATCTTAGTTATTCAGTTCCATCCCCTTGATCCTCTCTGATTGGATTATTGTGTATCCTTAGATTTGCCATTTTTCTCAAAGCCTTTCTTATTTCAGGATCGTAGGGGTCAAGGGTTTACCTAGACTTTGTGTACTTGGCATACACTAGAGTTGAAACCTATAGAAAACAAAAACAAACAAAAATCGTAAAATCGGGAAATAATTGACTAAAGTTCAATAATGTAGTTAAACTTAATTTAAAATCCTTATTCCCCGGCAGCGGCGCCAAAATTTAATACGCTTAAATTACACCTCCCTAAAGAAGCGTAAGCGATCGTTATCAAGTAAAGAACCCAACTTGGAGGTTGGGGTCGATCCCACGAGAAATATGGTCTAGACTTAAGTTCAGCTTATGATTATATTCATTTAATCAACGTACTTCCAAAACAAATAATTAAAAGGAGGGATTTGTGAAACGAATTCTGAAAGTTATGTGAACAATTAGTAAGCAAGATTCAAACTTTTGTTGTTATCAAGATAAGAGAGAAACTAGGGTGTACGTGTTCCCCATATTCTCATAACGCGGTAATCCTAGTAATAGTAATCATTTCCTAGTGTATTACATGCAAAGTGATAAGTTAGGTATCTCTAATTCCTTGGTCTGGCAACTAGAGAATTTTACCCCGCACCTTGGTCCTGCTACGTGTGTATAATTTATTAACCCTTACCTTTTCCTCATATTAGACATCACATCGATGTATGGCTTACTTCTCACCCTCGCACCAATCGACATTAGACTATTAGATAGTATCACACTAAATCTATGTTGATAATTCTTTTCTTGTTAATTACCTCCTTGGTCCGGCAAGTAGTAACAAAGAGAGTTTTAACGTTTGCAACCGCTAAAAAGACTT
>NW_006238939.1:3052711-3083777 GCF_000226075.1 Solanum tuberosum | reverse complement strand
AACTTGAATTTCAAAGTCAAAATCTTCAAAACGAACTTAGAAAATCAAGAATTGCTAAAATTGCAAGTTAATCTCCAAAGCCAAAAAGTAGAATAAAAGTAATAAAGTGTAACCCCCAAATAAGAAGAATAAAAGAACCCTAAAAAGTATCCTCTTCTAATCCTCCTAAAATAATTATTTTTATGGACTATTTGTAGAAAACCCTAAATAAAATAGTGTAGTCCAAATTAAGTTAGGAATCCAAAACCAAAAGGAATTGGATTCCTTTTTTTTCGCTGCGTGAGCTGTCCGCGTGAAAGTTGAAACTGCCTCAAATTATAGATTCTGCCCCGCCATGCATCAATTGGTCATTGCCTTTAGAAATTGCCACGTGGCAGCTTATTCCTGCAACTTAAATTCTTTTGCAATTCGCAATTTGCAGCAATATGAACCTTATATATAAATATATTAGTTTATTCACTTTAATTCATTAAGCTGTCTGATTGATTTCCTTCTTCAACCTTCCATTTTTAATTTGTTTTAACTCCAAATTTCTTCATTTTCCCACCAATTTAATCCTACAAATAAAATATATTATTTAGCACAATCCATAAAATTTATGCTCAAAAAGGATAAATATAAATAATAAATGTGAGGGAAATAATGATTAAAAATATGGATTTTGGCCTCACATCATTACACCCTCAACTTAAAATCGTTGTTTGTCCTTAAACGACGCACTAAGACTCTGAACGACACTTGTATAGAATCAAGCAATTTAAGCACAAGCAATCACATGGCTCTCTATCCCATCTCTCTTTTCAGGTGCAAAATTTGTTCTCTTAGACTCAACAAGCTAATTTGTGCGGATCAAATATGACAAAGATTGACCAATCAACTTACCACATACAGTGTTCTACTATCACCAAGGTACCAACTTTCCAACAATGTCACCAGTGCCCTTACTTCAAACGAAATCCGTTTTTTCACACAATAAATTTGATTTTAAGTACAAGGATTCATTCAACACTCACGCTCAGAAGTAACTTCAATTACAAGTAGTGCTCAATACCATAGGCTTGCCCTTATTTTCACTGCTTAGACTCTCCAACTAGGTTCTAGGATCACTATAGGACTTTTTTGGCTTGTAACGTAGTCTCAGGGCAAGGTGTGGTACATTTGGGTACTTTTAGTGACTTTTTGCCCTCCTTGACGTTACTTTAGGATTTTCTACCTCTTTTTGCCCAATTTTTGACATCCTACATTTTTCTCCTCTTTCCCTTGATTCTTTTCCATCATTGATGTGACTTTTGACTTTGTAGCTCTTTTATTTTTAACTTTTCTTCTTTTTCTTGCTTTTTCTTCTTTTTTTAGTTTTTCTCACTTTCTTTTGCACAAAGTCACATCCCTTTTTTTTTCTTTCCTTCTACAACACCAAACTCTTTTCATACCTATTTTTCTTTAGGTTTCCCCTTTCATAGCCACCCTCAACTTAAGGAATTTCCGTTAGTTGAGGTGCACAATACCCGATGTCGGATCAGGGCCAAGATTGAGGTCACTTTTTGCATTAGCTACCCTCGACTTAGGCCAAAAGCCTAAGTTGAGAAAAGCCTAAGTTGAGGTGCACATGTCCAAGGAGGGACCGGGGCCAAAACAATAGATTATGGGAAGGTAAGTTACGAATTTAAAAAGAAATGGTCTCTTTGAGGATCACAGCATTTGGATCAACGGGAGCATTCATTTTCATTTGGTCAGATTCTTTTAGGCATTTAGTGGACTATTTAGAACAATGGCCTATGATCACTTCCTAGCCTCTAGAGTAGATTATCTTCGCAGGACTAATCGGGCAAGTTCTATATTGGCACCACTTGTTTGAACAACCAACGATTCTCGCACACTTTTGGCACACAATTCCATTATCAGATTTTTCAGTTCAAGTTTTTAGCTTAAGTCATGAAATCAAATTTAGTCATTATCATGTCATACTCAGAGCCAACACATTTCAACTTATTCTAGTCTTACAACTTTTAGCACACATTTCAATATCTTTGGACGGGTATCAGTTTTTCAACAAGCTCATGCCATCATTCTTATGCTATCATTCTTTCTCATTCTTCTACACATACAATCCTAAACATACCGGTTCAACAAAAATTAAGCAGTCTCTTGGGGAAAAAGAACACAAGCAAGAAAACCCCAAGAGAGGATTATGAGTTGCGTTACTCAGACTTCACCCTATCACTCACAATCCATTTACCCCACCCCCAACAAAAATAGAGGCAATTGTCCCCAATGCACTCAAAAAGCAGTAAAAATTAATGGATTTGGGTGAAGCAAACCTGTGGCGCTTAGCGTCGAAGAATCATCAACAAGCGGGAGGGTCCGGTTTAGCTAGGGTTGGACCTACGAGACCACGCTTACGATCCGTAGGTCGATCTACGGTCCATAGATAGGGACCGTAGATCACCTTCACACTTTGTAAAATTTCACACTTACCTGGGATCTACGAACGCCCTTTACGGTCCGTAGAATGAACTACAAACCATCGATGAGGTCCGTAGACCTCTGCACTAGACCATTTTCTACAGATTTTGCCTTGTGCACCTGCACATGTAGGAACCATTAGGCCATTCTTTTTACATTTTCTAGACACTTTTTAGACATGGACCCTATGTTATATCTAGCCAACACTAACCAAGAAATTAAAGCACCTATCTAATTAAGTACAAAGACGTAATTAACCAAAGAAATTACTAGACGGAAAACAAAACCTATAGTTGGCTAGATTGTACATCTTGGGTTGCCTCCCAAGCAGCGCTTGATTTAACATCGCGGCACGACACATGCCCCTTGATTACTCGGACTTCATCAAGATGCCATGCCTCTATCACTACATTTACACTCTCAGAATTTCCCATGTAGCTTTTTATCCTCCATTGGTCGGCTTTGAACCTTGTCCCATTCCTTTTCTCGACCTCAACCACTCCATGTGGGGACACTTGGGTCACTCTGAATAGTCCAGTCCACTGGGACTTAGATCTTCCCGGAAAACAGCACAACCTTGATTTATACAACAACACCAGATCACCAGGAGCTAGTTTGCGCTTTTCTGTCTTTTGAACATGGCGCTTCTTCTCCGTGTACAAGCCTACACCTAACTTCTCCTTACTAAACACTTCAGCACCTCTTCCAAAAGTGTGAGTCACCACCGATACTGATTTAAGATCACTTGCCTGCTTCATAGACCTACAGACATTAAATGTCACCTCCCCCTTATTTAGTCGAAACTTCATCTGCCCTTTGTCCATATCGACTAAGGTATGTCCAGTAGCAAGGAACATTCTCCCTAAGATGATGGGGACCTAAAAGTCAACCTCGTAATCAAGTATAACAAATTCTGCCGAAAAAATGAATGGCCCCACTTTCACAAGGACATCTTGAAGCACTCCAATGGGCTTCTTCACAGTTCTATCAGCCATAAGTAAACGCATCGCAGTTGGTTTTGGAGCTCCTAAACCCAATTTCTTATAAATCGACAATGGCATCAAGTTAATCTGGGCACCCAAATCACACAAAGCTTTTGCAAAGTGCATCTTACCGATGGTGCATGGAATAGTGAAAGCTTCGGGATCCTCTCTCTTTTGTACCATTGACCTCGTAGAAATGGCACTACAATTTTGCAACCTCTCATCATTCTCAAAATTGACAACCCTCTTGTTGGTCACCAAGTCCTTCATGAAGTTTGCATACCCAGGCATTTGCTCCAAAGCTTCTATCAAAGGGACATTAATGGAAAGTTGTTTCAACATAGTTATGAACCTGCGGTACTTTCCTTCTTCAGCCTTCTACACTAACCTCTGTGGGAAAGGTAGGCATGGGAACAACCTCTCGGGCTATCTCTGCTTCCTTCTCTGTGGCATTTTTAGTCTCTTCGGTAACCTCAATCTCATCACCATCTGTTTCTACCACTATTTCTACATCGGATGGCATGTGGGGGGGTCAAATAGTCTGCTTTCCTCCTCGAGTCATGATTTCCATACAATGCCCATCAATATTCGGATTCTGGATGGTGTTGATGGAAGCGTGCCCGGTTGGCATGTATTCATAGCAGCAGACAACTGACTAAACTGCTGCTCAAGTTGCTTTATCGACATTGCATGGGGATCAACTTTCTGGCAAATTTCAGACAACTCAGTGCACATCTCTTTCACATTCTGTTCAGTAGTGTCAAACTTCTTCAGCATCTTTTGCATCATCTCCTCAACGCACGACATACTACCCTCAGCTTCCCTATTACCAGGCTCCCGATTTTGAGGAGGAACATAAGGCCTAACCCGATCGTTTGTGTTGCCATAGTCATTTTGGTTGTAGTTGTTGTCGCGATTGTAGTTGCCATCCCGAACATATTGACCCTCTTGGTTGTAGTTGCCATAGTTCCGACCTTGATTTCCTTGACCTTGGCGCCAATTATCCGTATTGGAACCTTGGGCGTTTGGTCGGAAATCCCCCATCTGATCATTCACCGCATAAGCATCCTCTTCATAGTAACACTCCTCAACCGGTGGTGGATTTCTAGTCAAATAATTCACAACATTTACTTTCTCTGCACCTCTGCTCACATGCTTCAACACCAACCCTAGTTCAGTTCTCATATGTGTCATCTCCTCGCGAATCTCATGTGCGGGTTGGTTGTTTGTAGTTTGAACGACAAATGTGCTCCTCCCAGTGTTTGACTTTCTAGTGCTCCAAGCTTTATTATTTTGACATATCTTCTCCATTTTCTTTGTAATTTGTGCAAAGTGCATTCACTGTATGAACCTCCCTCAATAGTATCGAGCACTGCCTTACCATTATCATCATGTCCTCGGTAGAAGTACTCTTTCAGCGACTCATCATCAATACGGTGATTCGGGACACCCCTCATAAAGGCAGTGAACCTATCCTAAGAACTACTCACAGACTCTCCAGGTAATGCTTCAAAGTTGTTGAGTTTTTCCTTCTTGTTCAACTTCTTGGACACTGGAAATAATCTTGCTAAAAATGCCTCTGTCAACTGCTCCCATGTATAGATTGAGTTGTAAGGGAGTTCATTGAACCACACAGCCGCATCTCCGATCAATGATAAGGGGAACACACGCAACCCAATGACGTTCATATCCTAATCCGATCGTCCTATACAACTTTTGTAGATATGATTAAGTTTGGCTATGTGAGCATGTGGATCATCCACTGGCAACCCCGCAAACAAGCCCCTCGATGTAAGCATCTGCATCAAGCTACTGGTAACCACAAATGTATGACCCTGAGGTAGAGGCGGTAAGACAAGAGGTCCATTAGAATCGGCAATATTAAGGTTGACCCTGAAATTTTCATGCAGCCGTGGTCCTTGTGGTTCCTGTGCCCTCAGTGCATCTCTTAATCTATTCTTAGCTTGAATCAGATTATTCTCATCACCAACCCTCGGAGGCTACAACCCAACACCATCACCTAACTCTCCTCCGATAGGATTAGCGGGCACTCCTTGATTATTCATTCTCCGGAAAGTTCTGTTCAGTTATGGATCGTAGGGAGTAAGTGGTTCTCCTTGACCCCGTGTACTTGGCATACACTAGAGTAGGAACCTGAGAGACACAAAACCAAAATAAAAAAGTAAAATTAGGAAATATTTGACTAAAGTTCAATAATGCATTTAAACTTAATCTAAAAGCCTTATTCCCCGGCAGCGGAGCCAAAATTTCATATGCTCAAATTACACCTCTTTTCAGAAGCATAAGCGATCGTTATCACATAAAGAACCCAATTTGTAGGTTGGGGTCGATCCCACGAGGAATATGGTTTAGACTTAAGTTCAATAATGATTATATTCGTTTAGCCAATGTATTTCTGAGACAAATAAGTAAAAGGGGGGGGGGGGGAATTTGTGTAACAAATTTTGGAAATTATGAAAGTAATTAGTAAGCAAGATTCAAGCTTTTGTTGTTATCAAATTGAGAAGGAAACTAGGGCGTACGTGTTCCCTATAAGCTCATAACTTCGTAATCCTAGTATTAACAATCCCCTCCTAGTGTATTACATGCAAAGTGATAAGTTAGGTATCTCTAAATCTTTGGTTCGATATCTAGAGAATTTCACCCCGCACCTTGGTCCGGTTACGTATGTATAATTTACTAACCCTTACCTTTACCTCATATTAGACATCACATCGATGTATGACTTAGTTATCACCCTCACACAAATGGACATTAGACTATTAGATAGTATCACACTAAATCTATATTGATAATTCTTTTCTTATTAACTATCTTCTTGGTCCGACTAGTAGCAACAAGGCTAGTTCTAACGTGTGCACTCGTTAAAAAGACTTCTAAACGAAAGAATTATCAATGCATGCAACAACACTGTTCAAGAATTGCTTAGTTACTATTTATGCATTGTTAATCGCTCATGGTTCCCACAACCCTAGTTGTAGATTTAGTTACCCATATTAGTAAAAACACAATTCATATTTTTAGAAGAAGAAATCATGAACTTACGTAATGAGAATGATAAACCCAGAATTTCAACTTGAATTTCCAAACCAAAATCTTCAAAACAACTTAAGGAAATTAAAGAATTTCTAAAGTTGCAAGTTAATCTCCAAAGCCAAAAACTAGAACTAAAAGAATAAAGTCTAACCCAAAAATGAGGTTTACATGCCCTATTTATAGAAAAACAAGTCCTAAATAAAAAGGAAATAAAACAAGGAAATAATGTTCCAGCACGCGTTTTCGATCTACGAGACTGACCTACGGTCCGTAAGTCGATCTATGGTCCGTAAGTACCTTCCGTGGCTCTGGACTTAGGCAATTTTTCTTTCTTCAAAATCTGCAAAATCTCTGTCGCAATCGATGATTCAACAATACGGACCGTAAGTCTATCTAGTACTTCTCCCACACATTCAGCTTGTGAGAGTGAATGGGCAAAGGCGGAGGCTGTGCTTAATGCGGCAACTCGGTGTTCGAGAGAAACCGAGTTGATTCGAGGTAAGTTGCTCGAGAGAGAATTTACCCCACTATAGTCTAGCCGAGTAAAAAATGTTCAACATTTTACTATCAAAAGCATGTACCCGATAGTCTAGTTTAACCCATATTCCTATCACATCCCAAGAATTCCGTTTCCATATCTCGTTTCCTTATATATTTATTTCTTTTAGTTGTTAATTAATACAAACCCCAATTGATAATTGACGCTTGTGTCACTCCTTAGATTTAGTATGTTTTTATTCATTAATATTTATAGCTATGACTAATTAGAACTTGATTTTATTTTTCTGCTAATTCTCAAAACCACTCCCTGTGGGAACGATCCCAACCCTTAGTTGGGTTATATCACTACATTCGATCGTTCAACACTTGAACCAAAATAGTGTCAGTTGATTACGTCGAACATTAGCCTCAACTGTGAGCCTTTACTTTTTAGTGATACGGGTGCCACTTTGGAGGGGTCGTTTAAGTAGCCAAAGTCACCACTTTAGCGGCTATCACTAGTTGTTAAATCCCAAAAATCAGTTCATTGTTCAAAATTCTAAGTTCAATATCATGATCTTTAGAGCTCTGTTTGAGCTTATATTTGGTTCATATTGTTAGGAAATGCTGAAGTTTCATGTTGGGACCATCAAGATTGTGTTTGGGGCTTATTTTGGAGGTAATTTCTTGTCCTAAAGACCACTCTCTTCTCTTTAATGGTGAATTGTTTTCCTTCACTATGGCATGATCTGTTTTGGGTGGATTTAAGGTTTTAACTGTGTGCACTTTTGGGGCACAAGTTCCTTGAGAAAAATTGGGCCAATTGAAGGTGCTTATTTAAGGATTCCCCACATGGGTCCCACTTTAATTATTGCATTTCGAGTATCAAAGCATCTGTATCGGAGGCGGTTCAAAAGGGTAAGGCTCAGGTTTAGTGGATTTGAACGCGTGCACTCAACTTTGAGGTAGGGTACAACTTACCAAACTTAGCTTGACCTTGTGTTGGTATCTACATTTTGTTTAGCCAGCTTTAGGATGGGTTCCTAGTATGTATCATATTTAGTTAATAGAAATCATGCCTAAGACTTCTTGTCGGGTAGTTTTCGAGAAATTGAGCATGTCCACCTGGTTTCATTGTTGTATCATTCCATGTTGTAACTATTTATTTGGTTGTGTTGATATTTGTGTCTTGTTCTTGGACTTAGCCTAGGCGTCGGCTAGTGATTGCCTTAGACTTTCAATTTTTAGCCTTTAGGCCTTAGAAATCCTCCGACATCTCCTCAGATGGCTTAACTCCATGTAGAATGATATAGTAGACTTGGGTCTGATAGTGTGAATCTTTAGCAAGGTGACAACTCAACTCTCGTAACCTTTCATTCATAAGTCTTCTTATGTTTCGGCCTCGGTGCATTGAGGTGGACATTTTAGACTGTAAGATCCTATACTTTTTCTCTATTCTTGCATAATACATGTGGCATAGTATGGCATAGTTATATGAGCTGTAGTATGACTTTGTATCGTACATTGGAGATTATGATTGAAAATAGGTGGTAACATGAAGGAACTAAACTAAAGTTTTAGATCAAAGGGACCCCTCAAACAAAGTTCATGATTAAAGAAATGTCTCGGGTAGAACTTCACCCGTTTGAAAGGTTTAAATTGTCCCATACCTTGTGGATAAGCCTATGAGTGTACAACATGCTAATAATAGTGTGTTATGAGGTATTATAATAGCACAAGGGATGTATGTTAAGTTTTAAAGTCAAGAAAATTAGTGAAACTCAGGTCGGCAAAAGTTATCGAAGTTTCTCTAATAATACTTTCTTAACTTTGGATCAAATGTCTTGGATGTTTTCTCCCAATGTATAAAGAGTTAGAAGGCCTATCAATATATCGGATGCCTCTGAGTCTAGTTTGCAACGCACAAAACCCCGTATCAAACCGACATCAGAGTAAAGATTTATGAGGGTTTTACCGTGGACTGTCGGGGCAGAATCTGGGTCACGATCCGCGTCGGGTCAATAACTATGGTATGTCGGCTTACTCAACGTTTTTAGCCACAAAAACATTTCTTTTCACTCTCTTACCAAAAATAAAGCTTAAGAGATTGTTCTAATGGAGTTCTTGCATGATGAAGGTTAGTTTTTATGATTTCTACCATTAAAGGTTGCCCCCGTGCCTAGAAACGTGATCTCTACACGTGGCTATCATTTCCCCCTTCTATTAGCTGCATTTGGAGCTTGAAGATATAAATTTGTAGTTGTTGGTGTTTCTTCAATGTTTACACTTGGTTAACTAAGGTAATCCATCTTGGGTCTCTTTTATGATTGTTTTTATGAAGTTCTATACACGTTTCGTCAAGTTGAGGCTATTTGGCAAATCTGCCAATTTATGATCAATTATGAACTGTTTATAGGTGCGTACCAGCTGTGTATATATAGTGTTTGCGAAGCTTAGGATTTAAAGAACATCTTTCGTGAAGAAGCTACGGCCATTCGAGCGTTCATTGGAAAGGTATGTTAAGGCTAAGCTACGTACCTCATTTTAGCACGACTCCTGGGAAATTCCCAAAACGCCGAATGTGATATTTTGATATTCTCTTGTTAGAAAGACCTTCAGTGAAAAGCATTAGGATCTCAGATGAATTATTTTTATGATTCTATTATTTTGTTATTCCACTCGTTCGGATAAATAGAGTATTCGACATCTACATGCCATTTTATCGGTTTCCTTGATTATATATCCGCATGTATGAATTCTTATTCATCCTTAGGTAATGTGACTTAAAATATCATGGGAGACCCTTATTAGTTGTAACCAGCCCTCTTTCCCCACTAAAGTTATTATGAAAAATCTTTAAAGTAACTCACTATCTTCAAAACCCTCTAATCTATATCTATATTACCTTAACATCATGAACTCCTAACTTAAATGTTAAATTACTATAATATCCCTACTTAGGTTGTGACTATTTCGATCAGTTGTGACTTTTTCGATAAGTTGTGACTTTTTTTAAAGGGTTGTGATTTTTCAATGAGTTGTGACTTTCCCAAAGAGTTGTGACTTTTTCAATAAGTTGTGACTTTTCCAAAGAGTTGTGACTTCTCGGAAAGGTCATGATTTTTCATATAGGACACAACAACATTTGTTCATACTACCCTTTGTTGACTATAAATCGAGGGACTTCATCTCATTTTTCAACCACAATTTTTTCTAATCATCTACTCTTCTTCTTCTTGCATTTTAATATTTTTTGTGTGATTTATTGTCATTGAGTGAGTTCGCAGTTTAGCAGAATATGAGGTACCACTATTCTAATGAAGTAAGTCGTTCTATCCTAAGAGGGTATATTCCATAACCTCGAGTACTTAAGAAAAATAATATAATTTTGATAATGTACTAATTATTTTTTTTGCTTTATATATACATTAGTATGTAATGTTCCAATATATAAAGTTAACATGATGTAGTCTAAATTCATTTGTTTTTTGTTAAAAATTTCTCTTGTGATGTAGATATAAGCTTCTGAATATGTTTTTTTCCAAAATTTAGAGAATTATCATGATTTGTTTTTGATGCTCAAGACAAAAAACTTTATTTATAAATGTTACTTATGTGATTTAGACTCTCAGGAAGTTTGCTTCAAATTAGTTATTACTATATAAACATTGCCCTTTTGTTTTACTTAGTTATTGTTTCTTAATATTTCAGTATTTTAGACGAAGAAAAGATCATATGACTTATAATAACGCCAGTTGAAGTTTTTATTAGTTTAATTTTTATTACTTATTTAATAGCTAATTTTATGAGATAAATATTTTCATTAATGCAAATATATATATTTATATTTGGGTAGGTATTTGTATTTAAATTAAACTATTATATATGTCACAAATGTATCATCAAGTTAACGAGATCTTCTAACTTCAAAATATATTATTTTAAAATGTTCCGAGTTCTTTTTCTTAAAAAAAATAACAACAATTGTGAAAATATATGAATATATAAAATGTAGTTGTTCTCTTCACATGTTCATATGACATCTAAATAATTTAACGTAGAATACACATGCAAAGTACATTTGGTTAGATGACAAGAAAAATACAAAACAAATATTGTCTATAAGGTAATATTAGTGAGATAAGACTAATTGAATGATTGAACCTCATCAAATTGAAATAAACACATACATAATTTTATTTAACTAATAAAAATTTTCATTGACCATCTTTATAGGTTTTCGTGAATAAGATATATATATATATATATATATATATATGACGATCCACATTAAACATTCAAAAAATAATGCGCAATATTATTTTTTTAAGCTTATTATTCAAATATTTGCTTAAATAAACAAATACTATTTACTATAACATATATTTTTGAAACTTAAATGTTTAAACTATTAGAACACTTGGTTTTTGAAATACTTCTTTTATAAATTATCTAGGAACTAAGTAAATCACCTTAAACTTGTTATGAATATCTGCAAGGTTAGGTTATCTTTCTAAAATTCGAGTTAACTTTTCAATCTTATTTGGAAGAACATATGAGGTTCCATTAAGATGGTTACCTGTTATACGAAAGTGATTATGGGGTTATGAGAACAAGACTACAAACGGGCCAAGATTGACAACATGATAAAAGTAACTTATAGGTGTTATAAATCTATGACATGACATGATATGCATTCTACTCCCGAGCTATAATCGGGAGGTATGGGTCTATTGCCTATATTTATACGTATGATACATAGATGGCCACAAGTTGGCGAATATGATGTCGGTTCGCTACCGGAAGGCACCACCATTGCTAGCATTTGGTTGGGTATGTCATGCATTTGCATATATTTATATTTATATATATATATATATATAAATATGTATGTATGTATTCATGAAATACGATTATACGAGCATATCATGCATATTTAAATTGTAGGGGGTCAAATGTCAGCCATGGAGATTATTTGAGTTTCAGTTTCAGGTGGTATCTTTATAATCCTTTTACAGTAAATATTTATGATTCTAGTTTCCTCTTTACATACCAATACATTTTTATTCATACTGACGTCCCTTTGCCTGGGGACGCTGCTTTTTGTTTCGTGCGAGCAGGTACAGGCAGGGACTCTAATCGACCCACCAGCTAGGATTCAGGTTTAGCTATGAGTTGATAAGCTCCATCTTATCCTGGGGCTATCAAAGGATGTTTACTTTTGTTGTACAGTTTGGGTATAGTCGGGGACTTGTCCCGACAATGCTTATATCAATGATAGAGGCTATTATGGACACAATATTCTGGGTTTTCTTTTGTATGTTTCAATCTCCAACCTATAGTCTTGGCATGTATATATATATATGTGTGTGTGTAAGTAGGTATGTCTTCAGTTGTGGCCTCGTCGGCTAGCTAGTACATCTTTATTTTTTTTTGGCTTGCCTACCATTGTTTGTATGGTTTATTCTCATTCATGTCATGACCTTCAGGGTCCAGGATTCACTTTTTAGAGGTTGTGCTGCCCAATCTTTTGTCTCACAGTTTGGTTAGCTAGTATGTTTTAGTGGGTTACCTGTTCTAATAGGGTATATAGTGCCAGTTACGCCCCCTACTTCGGGGGTGACATAGACCTTATCGGTTATATTGGATCGGATCTTGGGTTTTGGGATGGACTGGTCCTTGGTTACTTTAAAGTTGGTTTCTCTCTATGATATGATCATGCATGATAAAGAGCGTGTGATTCGGAGACATTCAAAATTTATTAACTACGGTTTGAGGCCCTGACGCATAACGCTGGGCATAGTTTGGTTCAGATAAAAAAATTGACTACACTGTATTTTTTTAATTTCGGTTTTGATTTTTCAATTTGATCGATCAGTTTTGGTTTTAAAATTTAAACTTTTTGTAATTTAGTTCGGTTATTGATTTTTAGTTAATTTTTGTTGGTTAACCAAAAGATTTAGTTTTATTTAATATATTTATCTTTTATATTCAAATAGAACACATAGCCAATCAAATCCCTAAACTCAGCCCATTAAAAAAATAGAAGAAGTGACCCATATTTAATATTTTAAACAACCAATTACCCTCCAAATTGCCCAAATACTTAAATTCACACTTTGAAGTCATCATCGTACAACTTAGTGTGTAGTGTGAAGATGACCGATGGGATACGCTGCAACAAACTTCTCACTTCTCCATTCTCAACCATCATTCCATCTCGACGCCCCAATCCATAAGACATCAGAACCATCGCTCTTTGAATGTGGAATGTCTATCTGCTCCGCCTCACAATCAGGTAAACTTTTTTTTCTTTGAAAGTAGCAGAACAATTTTATCATAAATTACTTTCTTCCATTTGAAAGCAATAGAGCATCAAACAATAATCACCTTATTCAAATGTGACTACGTGAGGCAACTCCTAACTCATGAGCTGAGTGAGTAATTACTTTGAAATTTGAATTTTTAGAATGTCATAAGAATCAGTAGCGTGAAAAAACTGATCTAATTTTAGAAGTTCATTTACGACAAAAGGGGCTTGAAATGATAATCATACTGAAAAACCAAACCAAAATAAATTGAACCAAAATGTAAAAATCAAACTTAACTGAATTTATTTCAGTTTCAGATAATATTTTTATCAAATCAATAATCAAAAACCAAAATGAATTTTATAAACCAGATCGATCTAAACCAACCAGATGTCTAGACCTACTGGCGCATTTGTACTAGCCACTGTTTGAGGCCCTAGCGCATGTTCACTATCCACAATTTGAGTCCTACCACACTTGTATTACTCAGGTTAAAGTCCTGAAATCGTGGTTTCATTGGGTTCTTAAGGGTGCATTTGCCTTTGTTCGAGTCGAGGGTTGGCCGTTTCAGTTTAAGGGTACTTTTAGTCTTAGTTAGTATTATCTTTAGCTCTTTTATGTACTCCTTGGGATTTTGGAGGTTCGTTAAAGTTATTTAGTTTCCAATTGCGCATTATTGTACCTTTTGGGGTCCATTTAGGTTATAAATAATTGCTTTACTTTATTGCTTTGCTCATTCTTAATTCTTGAGTCATATAGTTAGAGTTTCCATTATTGCTTCATTCATTTTACTTTTAGTGACCGTTTACTTCATCTCTTTTCATAGGGTATTTACTTTCCAAGCTTAGTAGCCTATGATGCCTACTAGGTAATTGTTGTTTTGTTACTCATGCTACACGTTGCTTCTATTTTCTTGATGCTCATCCAAGCACCAACTGACAATGGTGATTCAAGCCTTTATAGAGATCTTTGGAGATAGAAGGTGAGCTCATGGCATCCTAGTTTGACTTATCTCCATCTGTATATAATATTTACTAATAATCTTTTGTAAAGTTTGTACTCTTTGGTCTACTTTTGAGACTTGTACTATTGTACTAGGTTGGTATACTTTCATTCATTAGGTCATGAGATTGGATCATGTCCTCTTGTTTATATTGATTGATGTTATTTCCTTATTTTCATTGTGGTCCCCCATTATATTGTAATTATCTTCTCGTTAGTTGTTAACTCTGCCCAATATGCCTGTTACTTTTTGTCCGGGGATATGGGTTGGCCTTCCTACCAGTAGGTTATGGTAGGTGTCATCATGACTTGATTTTTTGGGTTGTGACATCTATACACTCCATCCCCGCAGGGCAGAGAACATGTCATTGTCTCGGCTATGCCATCGGAAGCTCTGGGGAAATCTGTGTCCTAATCTACTATCTCTTAAAAGCTTTGTGGGTCGTTCCACGGGCCGGGATGGCACAGTCGGAACTGGCACCAGATTTCTGAAAACTGAATTTTTCCTTGAATCTGAGGTGTTATATTATCTCCCCCTTGAGATCATTCGTCCTCAAAGGAGATTCAAGACATCATAAGGAGGGCAGTAACCTAAACCTAGCAACCCAACATTCATGCAATTACATAAATGCACATATCCAAGCACGAAACATCAACTCCAAGCTAAAGCATGTTCAAAACATCATATCATGAAGCCTATATGCAACTTAGACTCAAATGCATATAATCATGTAGAAATAGATCAAGTTGACACTTTTTCTCAAAACTTAAGCTTTTTCACGAACATGCATAAATGAGGAAATCATGGGAGTATCTAAGAAACATGACACTTAATGAGTAAACCATGAGGATCCAAATACCTCAAGCTTGAGTGGGGACGGAGGGAAACTGATGAGGATATTGGGACATCATATCGGCCTCGTACACCCAAGTAGCACCCTCAACTAATTGATTCCTCCAAACGACTTTCACGAAAGCAACTTCTTTATTTCTCAACATCTTACCTTGCCTATCTAAAATATATACCGGAACCTCCTCATATGAAAAATTCTCATTAACTTCCGAAACTTCTAAGGGGACTATAGATGTCGGATCTCCAGCACACTGTTTCAACAATGAAATATGGAAAATTGGATGAACCAATGCCAATTCATTAGGCAATGGAAGTTCATAAGAAACCTTGCAAATTCACCTCAAAATCTAGTATGGGCCCACATAAGGGGGACTAAGCTTCACGTATATCCACACCTTGAAAATTAGCCACAAAAAACTTTAGGAGGACCTCCGTAATGAGTTGGGGAAACTTCACGTATACCCACACCATTTATAACGCCCATTTCCGCATTTATAAGCCCTTTTTAAGAATTGCACAAATTTCTTTTGTGTGTACTAGCCCATGGATCTGGCGCCCAAAGCACCCGAATTTGTTTTCTCAAAAAACTTTATGAGGACCTCTATAATGAGTTGGAGAACACTCACACTTACTAACACCATTTTTTAATGCACATTTCCGCATTTACAAGCCCTTTTAAAAGAATCCCTCAAATTCCCAGATTTTTCTTGTGTATTATCCCATTGATCTAGCGCTCGGAGTGCCCAAATTTTTTTTCTGAAAAAACTTTATACGGACCTCCGTAATGAGTTGGAAACCTTCACGTATACTCACATCATTTTTTAAAATCCATTTTCGCATTTACAAGCAGCTTCTTAAGAATCACCTACGTTCCCCAATTTTTCGTGTGTATTAATTCATGGATCTGGCGCTCGGAGCACCAAAAGTTGTTTTCTCAAAAAGCTTAATGACAACCTCCGTAATGAGTTGGGGAACCTTCACACATACTCACACCATTTTTTTAATGTTATTTTTACATTTACAACCCTTTTTTTAAGAATCACCCAAATTCCCCAATTTTTTATGTGTATTAGACCATGGATCTGGTGCCCGGAGCACCCAAAATTGTTTTCACAAAAAACTTTATGAGAACCTCCATAATGAGTTGGGGAACCTTCAGTTGTACTCACGACATTTTTTTAACGTCCATATCTGCATTTACAAGTCCTTTTTTAAGAATCGACCAAATTTCCAGATTTTTCGTGTGTACTATCCCATGGATCTGGCGCCCTGAGCACCCTAAATTTCTCTCTAAAAAATCTTTATGAGGACCTCTGTAATGAATTGGGGAACTTTCACATGTACTCCTGCCATTTTTTAATGCTCATTTCCGCAATTAAAAACTCTTTCTTTTAGAATCGCCAAAATTCACCAATTATTTTATGAATGCATATGGATCTAGCGCCCTGAGCACCCAATTTTTTTTTCTCAAAAAACTTTATGAGGACCTCCGTAATGAGTTGAGAAACCTTCATGTATACTCACACCATTTTTAATGCCCATTTTCACATTTACAAGCCCAATTTTAAGAACCACCCAAATTTCCCAAATTTTCGTGTGTATTAGCCCATGGATCTGGCGCTCAGAGCACCTATATTATTTTTCTCAAAAAACATAATGAGGAACTTCGTAATGAGTTAGAGAACCTTCACGTATACTCACACCATTTATTTAATGCCCATTTCCGTATTTACAAGCCCATCTTTAAGAATCGCCTAAATTTCCAGAATTTTCATGTGTATTAGCACATTGATTTTGCGCTCGGAGTGCCCAAAGATTTTTACTTAGAAAACTCTATAAGGACCTCCGTAATGGGTTTGTGAACGTTCACGTATGCACACACTATTTTTAACACCCATTTATGCATTTGAAATCCCTTTTTTAAGAATCGCCCAAATTCCCCAATTTTTCGTGTGTATTAGCTCATGGATCTAGCGCCCGGACCCCCTAAAATTCTTTTCTCAAAATACTTAATGAGTTGGAGAACCTTCATGTATACTCACATAATTTTTTAACGTCAATTTCCGCATTTACATGCCTTTTTTTAAAAAAGTCACCAAAATTCCCTGATTTTTCGTATTTATTAGCCCATGGATTTGGCGCCCAGAGCACCCATAATATTTTTTCTCAAAAGTATTTATGACAATCTCCGTAATGAGTTAGGGAACCTTCACGTATACCCACACTATTTTTTTAACGCCCATTTCTACATTTAAAAACTCTTTTTTAAGAATCACCAAAATTTCCCGATTTTTCATGTGTATTGGCCCTTTCGTCTGGCGCCCGGAGGACCCAAAGATTTTTACTCAAAAATCTTTTTGTGAACCTTCGTAATGAGTTACAGAACCTTTACGTATACTCGCACGAATTTTAACACCCATTTTCGCATTTACAAGTCCTTTATTAATTATCGCCCAAATTTCCCAATTTTTCGGGCGTATTAGCCTTTGGACCTGGCGCCTGGAGCACCCAAAATTTTATTCTCAAAAAACTTAATAAGGACCTCAGTAATGAGTTCGGGAAACTTCACATATACTCACACCTTTATTAATGTCCATTTCCGTATTTACAAGCCCTTTTCTAAGAATCGCCCACATTACCTGATTTTTCGTGTGTTGCCATTGATCTAGCGCGTGGAGCACCCAAAACAAATTTCACAAAAAACATTATGAGGAGCTCCGTAGTAATTTGGGGACTTTTCACGTATAATCATGCCATTTTTTTGCGCCCATTTGCTCATTTACAAGCCTTCTTGAAGAATCATCCAAATTTCCCAATTTTTCGTGTGTATTAGACCATGGATCTAGCGCCCAGAGAACCCAAAATGTTTTACTCAAAAACTTTATGAGAACCTCCGTAATGATTTAGGGATCCTTCATGAATACTCCCACCATTTTTAACGCCCACTTCCGCATTTAAAATCGCTTTTTTTAAGAATCACCAACATTTCCCAAAATTTCGTGTGTATTAGCCAATGGATCTGGCGCCCCGAGCATCCAAGATTTTTTTCTCAAAAAACTTTTTGTGAACCTCTGTAATGAGCTGGGGAACCTTCACATATACTCACATGATTTTTTTAATGTCATTTCCGCATTTACAAGCCCTTTTTTAAGAATATTCCAAATTTCCCAATTTTTGGTGTGTATAATGCCCATGAACCTGGCGCCCGGAGCACCAAAATGTTTTTTCTAATTTTTTTTTAATAAGGACCTCTGTAGTGAGTTAGGGAATCTTCACATATACACACAACATTTTTAATGTCATTTCTGCATTTACAAGCCATTTTTTAAGAATCGCCCAAACTACCCAATTTTTCGTATATAACCCATGTATATAGTGTCCGGAGCACCCAGAATTGCTTTTGCAAAAAACTTTGTGAGGACCTCCGTAATTAGTTGGGGAACCTTCACGTATACTCACGTCATTTTTTTAACGCCCATCTCTGCATTTACAAACCCTTTTTTAAGAATCCCCCATATTCCTTAATTTTTCGTGTGTAGTAGCCCATGAATTTGGTGCCCGAAGCACGAACATTATTTTTCTTAAAAATCTTTATGAGGACCTCCGTAATGTGTTGAGGAACCTTCACGTATACTCATACCATTTTTAGTGTCCATTTCTGCATTTACAAGCCCATATTTAAGATTCGCCCAGATTCCCCAATTTTTCGTGTGTTAAGCCATGAATCTAGCGCCTAGAGCATCCAAAATTGTTTTTGCAAAAAAGTTTATAAGAACCTCCGTAGTGTGTTGGGGAACCGTAACGTATACTCACACAATTTTAACGCCCATTTCTGCATTTACAAGCCCTTTTTTAAGAATCCCCCAAATTCCCCAATTTTTTGTGTGTAGTAGCCCATGAATCTGACGCCCGAAGACCGCAATTTTTTCTTAAAAATCTTTGTGAGGACCTCTGTAATGAATTGGGGAACCTTCACGTATACGCATACCATTTTTAATGCCATTTTCGCATTTAATATCCCTTTTTTAAGAATTACCAAAAATTTCCAATTTTTCGTGTGTATTAGCCTATGGATCTTGCGCCCGGAGCATCCAAACTATTTTCCTCATAAACTCTATGAAGACCTCAATAATGATTTGAAGAACCTTCACGTATACTCACACCATTTTTAACGCCCATTTCCACAGTTACAAGCACTTTTTGAAGATCGCACCAATTCTCTAATTTTTCGTGTGTATTAGCCCATGAATATGGTGCCCGGAGCACTCAAAATATTTTACTCAAAAAACTTTATGAGGACCTCCGTAATGAGTTGATAAACCTTCACGTATACTCAGACCATTTTTTTAATGCCCATTTCCACATTTACAAGCTCTTTCTTAAGAATTTGCCCGAATTCTCCAATTTTTTGTTTGTATTAGCCAATGGATCTGCCGCCCGGAGCACCCAAAATTTTTTCTCAAAAAACCTTATGAAAACATTTGTAATGAGTTGGGGAACCATCACATATACTCACGCCATTTTTAATGCCCATATTCGCATTTAAAAACCTTTTTTTAAAAATCACCCAAAATTTCCTGATTTTTCGTGTGAATTGGCCGATGGATCAGGCACCCGGAGCACTCAAAAAAATTTTCTCAAAAAACTTTATGAGGACCTCCGTAATGAGTTGGAAAAACTTCACATTTACCCACACCATTATTAACGCTCATTTCCACTTTTACAAGCCTTTTATAAGAATTGCGTAAATTTCTTTCTTGTGTATTTGCCCATAGATTTGGTGCCTGGAGCACACAATTTTATTCTCAAAAAAATTTATGAGGATCTCCTTAATGAGTTGGGAAACCTTCATGCATACTAACACCATTTTTAACGCCCATTTTCTCATTTACAAGCCTTTTTTAAAGAATCACTCAAATTCCTAGATTTTTCATGTGTATTAGCCTATGGATCTAGCTCCCGGAGCGCCCAAGTTTTTTTCTTAAAAAACTTTATGAGGACCTCCGTAATGAGTTGAAGAACCTTCACGTATACTCACACCAATTTTAACACCCATTTCCGCATTTACAAGTCCTTTCTTAATAATCACCTAAGTTCCCCAATTTTTCGTGTATATTTGTCCATGGATCTGGCTCCCGGAGCACCAAAAATTATTTTCTCAACAAAATTAATAACGACCTCCATATAGAGTTGGGGACCCTTCATATATACTCACCCCATTTTTTTAACGACATTTCTGGATTTACAAGCCCATTTTTAAGAATTCCCCAAATTCCCCAATTTTTCGTGTGTATTAGCCTATTGATCTGGCGCCCGAAGCTCCAAAAATTGTTTTGCACAAAAAACTTTATGAGGACCTCCGTATTGAGTTGGGGAAACTTGACGTGTACTCACGCAATTTTTTAAAGCCCATTTCCATATTTACAAGTCATTTTTTAAGAATCGCCCAAATTCTCAGATTTTTCATGTGTATTAGCCCATGGATCTGGCGCCTGGAGAACCCTAAAATTTTTTCTAAAATATCTTTATGAGGACCAACGTAATGAATTGTGGAACCTACACGTATACTCACACTATTTTTTAACGCCCATTTCCGCATTTACAATCTTTTTTTTAAGAATCGCCCAAATTCCCAAATATTTCACGTGTATTAGCCAATGGATCTGGCGTCAGGAACACCCACAATTTTTTTCTCAAAAAACTCTATGAGGACCTCCGTAATGAGTTGGAGAATCTTCACGTATACTCACACATTTTTTTAACGCTATTTCTGCATTTACAAGCTCTTTTTTTAGAATTGCCCAAATTCACCAATTTTTCATATGTTAATTAGCCCATAGATCTGGCGTCCAGAGCACCCAAAGATTTTTTCTCAAAAATCTTTTTGAGAACCTTCGTAATGATTTAGAGAATCTTCACGTATACTCACACTATTTATGAGGACCTCCGTAATAAATTAGGGAACTTTCACGTATACTCACGCCATTTTTTAACGTCCATTTCCGTATTTACAAGCCTTCTTTAAGAATCGCTCAAATTTCCCATTTTTTCGTGTGTGTTAGACCATTGATCTAGCGCCTGGAGAACCCAAAAAAAATTTGTCATAAACTTTATGAGGGCCTCCATAATGAGTTGGGGATCCTTCATGTATAGTCACGCCATTTTTTAACGCCCATTTCCACATTTAAAATCCCTTTCTTAAGAATCACCAAAATTTTCCAATTTTTCGCATGTATTAGCCCATGGATCTGGCGCCCAGAGCATCCAAAGATTTTTTCTCAAATACTTTTTGAGAACTTATGTACTGAGTTGGGGGACCTTCACGTATACTCACACGATTTTTTTAACTCCCATTTCCGCATTAACAAGCCCTTTTTTAAGAATATCCAAAATTCCCCAATTGTTCTTGTGTATTAGCCCATGGACCTGGCGCCCAGAGTACCCACAAGTTTTTCTTAAAAAACTTTATAAGGACCTCCGTAATGAGTTGGAGAATCTTCACATATACTCACATAATTTTAACGCCCATTTTCGTATTTCCAAGCCCCTTTTTAAAGAATCGCCCAAGTTACTAATTTTTTGTGTGTATTAGCCCATGGATCTAGCGCCCAGAGCACCAAAAAATTTTTTTGCCAAAAACTTTATAAGGACATCCGTAATGAGTTGGGAACCTTCACTTATATTCACGTCATTTTTTAACGCCCATTTTTGCATTTACAATCCCTTTTTTAAGAATCCCCCATATTCCTCAATTTTTCGTGTGTAGTAGCTCATGGATCTGGCGTCCGAATCACCCAAAATGTTTTTCTTAAAAATCTTTATGAGGACCTCTGTAATGTGTTGGGGAATATTCACGTATACTCACACCATTTTTTATTGTCCATTTCCGCACTTAAAATCCTTTTTTGAAGATTCGACGAAATTCCTCGATTTTTCCTGTGTATTAGCCCATGGATCTAGCTTCCAGAGCACCCAAAATATTTTCTCAAAAAACATTATGAGGACTTCTGTAATGAGTTAGAGAACCTTCACATATATTCACACTATTTTTAGCTCCCATTTCCGCATTTACAAGCCCAGTTTTAAGAATCGCCCAAATTTCCCAAATTTTTTGTGTGTATTAGCCCATGGATCTGGCGCCCGGAGCACCCAATTTTTTTTCTCTCTAAAACCATTATGAGAATTTTCTTAATGAGTTGGGTAACCTTCACGTATACTTATACCATTTAGTTAATGCTCATTTCCACATTTAAAAGCCCTTCTTTAAGAATCACAAAAATTCCTTGATTTTTTCGTATGTATTAGCCGATAGATCTGGCGCCCGAAGCACCCAAAGATTTCTTCTCAAAAAATATTATGGTACCTCCGTAGTGAATTGGGAACCTTCACATATACTCGCACCATTTTTAACTACATTTCCGCATTTGTAAGACCTTTATTAAGAATTGCCAAAATTTCTCGATTTTTCGTATGTATTATCCAATGGATTTGGCACCCGAAGCACCCAAAATTGTTTTGTCAAAAAACTTTATGAGTACCTCCGAAATGATTTGGAGAACCTTCACGTATACTCACAATATTTTTTAACGCTCATTTTCAAATTTACAAGCCCTCTTTTAAGAATCACCTAAATTTCCCGATTTGTCATGCGTATTAATCCATGGATCTAGCGCCTGGAGCACCCAATTTTTTTTTGTCAAAAAGCTTTATGAGGACCTCTGTAACAAGTTGGAAACTTTCACATATACTTACACCATTTTTTAACACGCAATTATGTATTTACAAGCCCTTTTTAAAGAATAGCCCAAATTCCCTGATTTTTCGTGTGTATTTAGCCCATGAATCTAGCACCTGGATCACCCATTTTTTTTCCTCAAAAAACTTTATGAGGACCTCTGTAATGAGTTGGGGAACCTTCACGTAATCTCACACCATTTTTAACGCCTATTTCCACATTTGCAAGATCTTTTTTAAGAATTGCCTAAATTCCCTAATTTTTCGTGTGTATTAGCCCATGGATCAAGCACCCGGAGCACCCTAAATTCTTTTTTCAAAAAACTTTATGGGGACCTCGGTAATAAGTTAGGAAACGTTCATGTATATGTACACCATTTTTAACACCCATTTCTGCATTTAAAAGCCCTTTTTTAAGAATCTCCCAAATTCCTCGATTTTTCAGGTGTACGCCCATGTATCTGGCGCCCGGAGAACCCAAAATATTTTTCTCAAAAAGTTTTATGAGGACCTCCATAATGAGTTAGAAAACCTTCATGTATACTCACACAATTTTTTAATGTCCATTTCCGTCTTTATATTCCCGTTTTGGAGAATTGCTCAAATTCCTCATTTTTTTGTGTGTATTAGCCCACAGATCTAGCACACGGAGCACCCAAAAGTTTTTTTTCTCCAAAAACTTTATGATGACCTCCGTAAATAGTTGAGGAACCTTCACATATACTCACACCATATTTTGAATGCCCATTTCCGCATTTACAAGGCCTTTTTAAAAAATCGTCCAAATTCCCCGATTTTTAGTTTGTATTAGTTCATTGATTTGGCGCCCAAAGCACCCAGAATTGTTTTCTCGAAAAACATTATGAGCACATCTGTAAAAAGTTGGGGAACATTCACGTATACCCACACCATTTTCATAACGCTCATTTCCGCATTTACAAGCCCTTTTTTTTGAATCGCCTAAATTACCCGATTTTTCGTGTATATTAGCCCATTGATCAGGCGCCCGTTGCACCAATATTTTTTTCAAAAAACACTTTGTGAAGACCTCTGTAATGAGTTGAGGAACATTCACATATACTCTCACAATTTATTAATGCACATTTCTGTTACAAGTCCTTTTTTAAGAATCGCAAAAATCCCCGATTTTTTGTGTGTATTAGCCTATGGATCTGGCACCCGGAGCACCTAAATTTTTTTTTCTCAAAAAGGTTTATAAGGACCTCTGTAATGAGCTGGGTAACCTTCATGAATACTCACACTATTTTTAACGCCCATTTCCTCATTTACAAGCCATTTTTAAGAATCGCCCAAATTCCTTAATTTGTCGTGTGTATTAGCCCATGAATCTGGCGCCAGAGAACCTAATTTTTTTTTATCAAAAAATTTTATGACGACCTACATAATGAGCTGGAGAACCTTCACGTATATTTATACCATTTTTAACTCCCATTTCTGTATTTACAAGCCATTTTTTAAGAATTACCCAAATTCTCCAATTTTTTGTGTGTATTAGCCCATGAATCTGGCGCCAGAGAACCTAATTTTTTTTTATCAAAAAATTTTATGACGACCTACATAATGAGCTGGAGAACCTTCACGTATATTTATACCATTTTTAACTCCCATTTCTGTATTTACAAGCCATTTTTTAAGAATTACCCAAATTCTCCAATTTTTTGTGTGTATTAGCCCATGGATCTAGCGCCCGGACCACCCAAAATATTTTTCTCAAAACACTTTATTTGGAGTTCCTTAGTGATTTAGGTAACCTTCACATATATTCACATCATTTTGATGCTCATTTCCGCATTTACAAGCCCTCTTTTAAGAATCGCCCAAATTCCGTGATTTTTCATTTGTATTAGCCCATGGATTTGGCGCCTAGAGTACCCATAAATTCCACAAACATGTCAAGGGAAACTTTCAAGTATACTTACACCATTTTTTAACACACAATTCTGTATTTACAAGCCCTTTTTAAAGAATAGCCCAAATTCCCTGATTATTCGTGTGTATTTAGCCCATGAATCTGGCACCTGGAGCACCCAATTTTTTTTCTCAAAAAAGTTTATGAGGACCTCTGTAATGAGTTGGGTAACCTTCACGTAATCTCACACCATTTTTAATGCCTATTTCCGCATTTACAAGACCTTTTTTAAGAATTGCCCAAATTCGCTAATTTTTCGTGTGTATTAGCCCATGGATCAAGCACCCGGAGCACCCTAAATTCTTTTCTCAAAAAACATTATGAGGACCTCAGTAATAAGTAGGGAAACATTCATGTATATGTACACCATTTTTAACACCCATTTCCGCATTTAAAAGCCCCTTTTTAAGAATCTCCCAAATTCCTCGATTTTTCATGTTTATGCCCATGTTTCTGGCGCCCGGAGCACCCAAAATATTTTTCTCAAAAAGCTATATAAGGACCTCCATAATGAGTTGGGGAATCTTCACGTATACTCACACAATTTTTAACGTCCATTTCCGTGTTTACATGTCCTTTTTGGAGAATTGCTCAAATTCTCCAATTTTTTCTGTGTATTAGCCCACGGATCTAGCTCACTGAGCACCCAAAAGTTTTTTTCTCAAAAACTTGTATGATGACCTTCGTAACTAGTTAAGGAACCTTCACATATACTCATACCATATTTTTAATGCCCATTTCCACATTTACAAGGGGTTTTTTAAAAATCGCCCAAATTCCCCTATTTTTAGTTTGTATTAGCTCATTGATTTGGCGCCCAAAGCACCCAGAATTGTTTTCTCGAAAAACATTATGAGGACCTCCGTAAAAAGTTGGGGAAAATTCACGTATGCTCACACCATTTTCATAACGCTCATTTCCGCATTTACAAGCCCTTTTTTTAGAATCGCCTAAATTACCCTATTTTTTGTGTATATTAGCCCATGGATCAGGGGCCCGTTGCACCCACATTTTTTTCTCAAAAAGCTTTATAAGGACCTCTGTAATGAGTTGGGTAACCTTCACGAATACTCACACTATTTTTAATGCCCATTTCCGCATTTACAAGCCATTTTTTAAGAATCGCTCAAATTCCATAATTTTTCGTGTGTATTAGCCCATGGATCTGGCGCTAGAGAACCCAAATGTTTTTTAGCAAAAAAATTTATGACTACCTACGTAATGAGCCGGAGAACCTTCACGTATATTCACACCATTTTTAACTCCCATTTCCGTATTAACATGTCCTTTTTTAAGAATCACCCAAATTCTCCAATTTTTGGTGTGTATTAGCCTATGGATCTAGCGTCCAGGGCACCCAAAAAAAAATTCTCAAAAAATTTATTTGAACTTTCTTAGTGAGTTGGGTAACCTTCATGTATATTCACACCATTTTAATGCTCATTTCCGCATTTACAAGCCCTTTAAGAATCGCCCAAATTCTGTGATTTTTCGTGTGTATTAGCCCATCGATTTGGCGCCCAGAGTACACAAATTTGTTTTCTCAAAATTCTTTATGACGACCTTAGTAATGAGTTGGGGAATCTTCACGTATACTCACACCATTTTTTTGACGCCATTTCCGCATTTACCAGGCCTTTTTTAAGAATCGTCCAAAATTCCTCAATTATTTCATATGTATTAGCCCATGGATCTGGCGGTCGGAACTTGCTTATAAGAAAGACTCTCCTTAACTCCCTTGGTTGAGTCCGCTAGTTGAACACCTAATCGAGACAATCAATGAACATCTCGAACCAACTATCCTTAACTCCCTTGGTGGAGTCCACTAGTTGAACACCTAATCGAGCCAATCAATGAACATCTTGAACCAACTCTTTCTTTTCTTTTTCAATAAGAGCAACACTACCCATAGATAATCAACTAAGAGCATCCGCTACCACATTAGCTTTACCGGGGTGATAATGAACACTCATGTCATAATCTTTCAATAACTCAACCGACCTTTTTTGTGGAAGATTTAGATCTTTCTAATTAAACACATATTGCAAACTCTTGTGATCGGTAAACACATCTACATGTGCTCCATACAAATAGTGTCTCCATATCGTTAAGGCAAAAACGACCGCTGCTAACTCAAGGTCGTGAGTAAGATAATTCTTCTAATGGATTTTAAGTTGCTTTGAGTCATAGGCAATAATTTTCCCATTTTGCATAAGTACACACTCTACCCTAATTCTCGAGGCATCACAATAAACCACAAAACCATCCGTCCCTTCTAGTAAGGTCAACACCAGAGCGGAAGTAAGTCTATCTTTCAACTCTTCTTGCACGCTTTGGACCATATGAACTTAGCCTTATTTTGAGTCAAAGCTCTCAAGGAGAGGAAATTGAAGAGAAACCCTCCACAAACCTTCTACAGTAATCGGCTAAACCCAAGATACTTCTAATATCCAAATGAGTTAGAGGTCTAGGCCAACTCTTGACCGCATCCATCTTCTTAGGATCTACCTCAAGACCCTTACTTGAAACAATATGACCAAGGAAAGATATATACCTTAACCAAAATTCACATTTGCTTAACTTTGCAAAGAGTTGTAAGAGTTGTTGGTCCTCAAGAATTTGCAACACGATCCTCAAATGATCAATATGCTCATCCTCACTCCTTGAGAAGATCAAAATATCATCAATGAACACAATCACAAACATGTCAAGGTATTGTTTAAACACCGTATTCATCAAATCCATAAATGTTGCCATAACATTAGTCAACCCAAACAACATTACCACAAACTCATAATGTCCATACCAAGTTTGAAAAGCCATATTCGGAATGTCATCATCTTTCACCCTCAATTGAGGATAACCCGATCGGAGATAAATCTAGAGAAATAACTTGCTCCTTGAAGTTGGTCAAATAAATCATCTATCCTTGGAAGAGGATACTTATTCTTAATGGTCACCTTGTTCAATTGTCGATAATCGATACACATACGAAGAGAACCATCTTTCTTTATAACAAACAACACTGAAGCACCCCATGGAGAGATACTCTCCCGGATGAAACCCTTATCCAACAAATCTTTCAATTGTTCTTCCAACTTCTTAAGTTCTGCCGGAGCCATATGGTAAGGAGGAGTAGAATTAGGTTGCATATCGGGAGAAGGTCAATACCGAAGTCTATTTCCCACTCGGGAGGAATACCAGGTAAGTCATCTAGGAACACTTCCAAAAACTCATTAACAACGGAGATCGACTCGAAAGTAGGTGTTTCGGAATCCACATCCCTCACCCTAACTAGATGGTATATGCAACCCTTAGAAATCAGCTTTCTAGCTTTAAGATAAGAGAAAACTGACCCTTAACCATAGAATTTCCCCTTCCACTCTAGGACAAGCTCATTTAGGAACTGAAACTTGACTACACGAATTATACAATCAATAGAAGTATAACATGAGTGCATCCAATACATACCCAATATAACATCAAAATCTAGCATATGAAGCTCTACCAAGTCAACAAGGGTAACTATATGGGACAAGGAAATGGACACTTTCTATAGACCCTTTTAGCCATAATAGAATCACCAACAGGAGTAGAGACATAAAAAGGTTCTAACAACACATTCAGAAGAACATCAAACCTCATAGCCACATATGGCATCACAAAAGACAAGGTAGCACTGGGATCAAGTAAAGCATAAACATCAAGTTGGAAAACTTTCAACATACCGGTAATCACATCGGGAGAACCCTCTTGTCTATGGGGGCACATAGTTAAATGATAAGGAGATTTCTACTAGAAACCTACCTCTACTAACGGGGGAGTTTCCATCTCATGAGATTTCTCTAGATACTTGGCCTCTCCTACGAGAGATCTTCCATCCCATTATCAATATCCTCTCAGTGCTAAGCATAAATGCCACAGAATAGTCATTTCTTACTTGACCTCATTATTCATGAAAAGGTGCCCTTGGACAACCAATCCAAGCTAGTTTCATTAAGATAGTTCTTACTCTTTGATTCAATTAGGTGAGAAAGCCTTTCAACCTAAGAATTATTTCTATGTGAGAAAACCTTTCACATCATGGTAGTATGTGTTTATGAGAACATCCTTTCAGAACACAACATCATCATTGGTACTTTACTCTCAAAGCACCTTTAAAATATTTGCATAGTTTTCATAAGAAAATGCATGTCCATAATTTACCTCTTGAGGTTCAAAACCCACTTTCAATCATCAACAGTTAGAAAAAATAGGTTAGATATGGATTTCATCATAAATACATGTAAAGCTTGAAATACATGCTTGATTTCATAAAACTTTTGCTTTATACTTAAAATCCTACATCATATGACTCATAACTTGGAAACATGGGGATTACAAGGGTTCATGGGGAAATCATCATAAAATCATAGTATTTCATCAATTCATGCATAAGAGATCATAATTCAATCATTTAAATCAATAATGCAAAGGACCCATGACAATTGAAGAAAACCCTATTTCAATTGGGGATTTCAAAATTTGAAAATAAAGGAATTTGAGAACTCCATGAATGGAAGGAATCCATGGATGAAACTATCATACCATGAATCTAAAAGCTAGTCTTTGATGGAGGAATTGAGACCTTGCCTTTAAATCCTAGGTTGAATCTTCTTCTTCAAGTTTCTAGAGAGAAACATTTTGGAGAGGAGATTTGGTTTTCTTTTGTGATTTTGGGAGAATGAAGTGAATGGGCTAATTGGGGGTTGAAAATACTTATATAGGGGTCTTAGGAAAGGGTAAAAAGACGTAGTATGGGAACTAATTAATTAGGAAAAGACTCCACTGCCCCTGAACCTAACTGCCAGCTGCCACCGACCTACTGATTAACGTATCAAGACATGTCATCCAATACTAAGTGTCAACGATCGTTATGTAGTAATATAACCCAACTAAGTTAGTTCGGGTCATGTCCCAAGGGAGTGGTTTGTAATTGAGAATTAATAGGCAAGTAAAAATATGCTCAAGTCAATCATAGCTAAAAATATTTACGAATAAAAGAATGGTTCAAATTTGGGGTGACACAAGAGTCAAATATCAGGGGGATTTGGTTTCAACTATCATCTACAATAGCAAATAACACGAAAATAGCAAGTATAGAGACGGTTTCTTGAGATGAGATTGGATTATGGGACAATGTAGACAACTGGGTAATTGCAATTAATAGTAAACAGTTGTAAATCAGTGATTAAGCTAGACTTTAGTGGGGATAAACTTTCTCTCGAACAATTTACCCCGAATCAAATTGGTTTCTCTCGAACACCAATAAACAGCAATTAAGCGCCGCCTTCGCTTTAGTCCATTCACTCTCTCTAGTTGTATGTGTGGAAAAAGGTTTAGGGCTCACTCTCTCGAGTTGAACCCATAGCAACCCAATACCTACAGTCCATCGATTCAGTAATTTTGGTTTTAAAACCTCTCTCTCGAGCAAGCCAAAAACACGAAGTTAAGATTGTATTTGCAACTACAACCCATTAAATTCAACCATAATTACTGAATGAAATTACCTTTAAACAACAAATAAACTATTAATTAACAATACCCAGCAGATAAATCAACCCATAATCACACCCCAAGAATTGGGGTTTAGCTAGACATAGTAAAAAGGTAGAAATCGTTAATATTGTGTTTACAGATGTCCAAGATGAAGAATCTTCAACACCCACTTCCAATTTCTTAGAAATGGAAATCTTCAAATCTTCAAAGCTAAGGAGAAATGTCTCTAAACTCAGTTCTAAGCTCACAAACTTGAAACTGAATAATAACACTGATATAAACTAAACTGCCTACTAAACTAAGAATTTAAAAACGTATTTATAGTCACCCAAAAATATGCTGCGAAAGACCATTCGGCGCAATAAGTCGGGATCACCGATCCACTCGGCGATCCGCCCTTTAGTCAATTTCATCACCTTTTTGCTTTGGCCTTCAGCTTCTTCAGGTTTTGTACTTTGGGCGATATGGCACTGCATCGCGGAACCGTTCGGCGACTTGCCGATTTCTCCTTTCTATTGCCGACTTGATTTTCTCCTTTAGGGCTTGACACACTGGAACATTAAGCGAGATCGTGGCCGTTCGGCAACTCGGCCAATGGGTTAGGCGATATTCAGGCTTTCTCTTCTTTGTTCTTTCAGCTGCCTTGTTCCTTTTTGCTCAATAGTGTCCATGCTTTGTCGCTAAGTCCAAATACCTGAAATTCAAGGATTTATAT
>NW_006238939.1:3022395-3052382 GCF_000226075.1 Solanum tuberosum | reverse complement strand
TCATGCTCGCAATACTTGCTTCAAATGCAAGTTCAAGCTCAACTAAAGTGTTCAAATACCCTCACATGAAGAATGATTCCATATTCACACACAATGGATTGCAATTTAAAGCTCTGGAATCAAATGCGACGTTCACACTAACAAAGAGGAACATGATGCATGATTTCATCCATAGGTTTGTCCGTATTTTCCAATCAACCCTTGTTTCAGCTCACTCAAGATCAAAAAGGTCTTTTCAAGGCTTGTAATGGGGCTGAGTGCAAAGGTATGGTCATTTAGGCTTAGTGACTTCTATCCTCATGAAATGTGGTGTGCCCAACACTTCCTTTCCTCTTCTTTATCAGTCTCATTCAAGCTCAAATGTCACCCATTATTCACTTTCCATGGACTGTTGGAAACCACATTTTCTTTTTATTTTTACAACTTTATTCCACAACTTTTTCATTCGTTTCTTCTTTATCTGTTTTTTTAAATGGAGGGGTTCCATTTTTCTCAAAACCATAGGTCAAAGGGGACTTTCTTACACTTTTTGATTTACCTTCTCTTTTCACCACACCCCCAACTTAGGCTTTTGGCCTAAGTTGGCTATTCACACAAACCACAAATCATGATGATTATGGGTAATGGGTCAAGAAAGGTCACTATTTCATCAAGTTTCTTCCAAGAAAAGGCTAAGGCTCAAAAGGTGCTCAAACGGGGTTCACACACTCACAAGGTAGGCCACAAAAGAGGTATAATGTCAAATTGTTTCACACTCTTCAAAGCTGCCTAAGATCATATCAAGAGATTGCATCACTTAGTAAACCTGACCAACGGGGCAAATTCTAGGTGTCATCACACATGGTTCACGGTAAGCTCATCACACAAGGCATTGCCACCAATGTCAAACAAGACTCCACAATTTCCCTAAGTGTGCAATGTTCATCACAAGAGACTCAATTCGATACTTGGTTAGTCACAACGAGATGCAAAGAGTTCACATATTGTCTATGCAACTTCATTTGGCCTCATCATAGCCGCACATTCATTTTTGTTCGATTATGAGCACTATTCAAGTCATCAGTATTGATCAAATCAATACTCAAATTTGCAAGAGAACATCCACATTTAACACAAACAAGAGGCGGCACAATTTTTTTGGAAGGGTCCAAAAATCATTTACAATTCAAAACAAGGAGCCACAAAAATAGTGTAACACACAATTCAAAACTCAAAACCCAAATATATACACAAAACAAGAGAGTCACAAAAGGTGGGCCTCACCCCACCACAAATAAAATCATTTGTCCTCAAATGCAAACAAAAATATCCAAAAGTCAAAATAAAGTAAGACAGAGAGGGACGTAAAGAAGGGGTCCTGTCTACACAGTCGCTCCACCTATCTGGGCATCAATGCCCGGTGCATCAGTTTGATCTTGGGCATCAGTTCTAGGAGTAGTGCCCTGATCTCGGGCTTCAGTACCCGTAGTCACCTCAGAAGGAATAGCAGGTGTACTAGGATTCGCCAAGGGTGTATCTGCCAAAGAATCCTACACAACTGCATCTACCATGGCCTCCTCAGTCTCAGTAAAGCCGTCATATGAGGCTTCCTCAGCCACCTCGAGCATCTCCTCATCAGTCACCGCCGTAGACTCAGGATCAACTGCCTCTTCAACTCTAACCTCATTTCTGGTGGTAGCCGGAGGCATATTTGGTGCCTCTGGGATATCCACCATCCCGAAGATCATGGATATATCAGTGGACTTCAGCTGATGCACATCACTCCTTAACACAGCAATAGCGGCCTTTAAGGTCGTCACCTCCTCGGTGGCCCCTTGGCCACACTCACACACCGCTATCCTTGTCGCGAAGGCATCAATGGCAGCGCTCAAAGATGTCATAGCATCATCTAGGGCAGTCTGAATCATGCTCGGAATGGAGGCCTCTAGTTCAACAGCCCAATGATCAGAAGAATGGGAAAGCTGCCCCATCCAGAGCGGGGTCCAGGAAACAGCAACAACAACAGGTCTAGGAGGCAGTGCAGCAGCAGAAGAACCTGGAGTGTCAGAAGGTACAACACAAGGAGTACCTGAAGGCCCATGGGCCGGAGTAGGCAACGATGCCTCTGCAGGTAGTGAGTCTGTGTCTACAACCGGGGAAGAGTCCATCGGGGTTGCCTTCTTCTTCTTTCCACCTCATCGTTCAAATATTCTTCTTCGATCCTCCAGATATCAGTAGAGGATGTGGGAATCACTTCCACATCTTTTTTGCATCTCTCGAAACTCGAGCCCATTTGCATCCCTCATGACCATATCATATGCTATAATCATCCCCAGATTTGGCCCCGTCTCATTTTGGGAGGGCAAGATCGTGCTGCTGATGAAGCCAAACCAATACCTCGCTGCTACATTTAAGTCTTTCTTTTCTAATAGAGCCCCTGCCTCCAACTAGTTCAGAGTGCCAACAGATATCAACGGAGCTAACCACTTCTTCATGTTGTCCAGCATCTTTGTCCTGATCATATACAGGCAGTGATATGCTCAAATTACACCTCCCTAAAGAAGTGTAAGCGATCGTTATCGAGTAAAGAACCCAACTAGGGTGTATGTGTTCCCCATAAGCTCATAACGCAGTAATCCTAGTAATAGCAATCATTTCCTACTGTATCACATGCAAAGTGGTAAGTTATGTATCTCAAATTCCTTGGTCCGGCAACTAGAGAATTCACCCCGCACCTTGGTCCGGCTACGTGTGTATAATTTACTAACCCTTACCTTTACCTCATATTAGACATCACATCAATGTATGGCTTAGTTTTCACCCTCGCACCAATTGACATTAGACTATTAGATAGTATCAAACTAAATCTATGTCGATATTTCTTTTCTCATTAACTACCTCCTTGGTCCGGCTAGTAGCAACAAGGCGAGTTCTAACGTTTGAAACCGCTAAAAGGACTTCTAAACGAAAGAATTATCAATGCATGAAATAACACTATTCAAGAATTACTTAGTTACTATTCATACTTTGTTAATCGCTCATGGTTTCCACAACCCTAGTTGTGGATTTAGTTACCCATAGTAGCAAGAACACAATTCATATTTGTAGAAGAAGAATTCATGAACTTACGTAATGAGAAGAAGAAATCCAAAAACCCAACGTGAATTTCAAAGTTAAAATCTTCAAAACGAACTTAGGAAATCAAGAATTGCTAGAGTCACAAGCTAATCTCCAAATCCAAAAACTAGAACTAAAATAATAGTGTATAACCTCTAAAAATGAGGTTTACATGCCCTATATATAGAAAAACATGTCCCAAATAAAAAGGAAATGAAATAAGGAAATAAAGTTTCTGGACGTTGTTTCGATCTACGACACTGACCTACGGACCGTGGACTGACCTACGATCAGTAGGTTCCTTCCGTGGTTTGGGACTTAGGCAATTTCCCAAAACTCAAAATCTCCAACTCTCAGTAACAATCGACAGATCAGCAGGACAGTCCGTGGATCCTCCTCCCTAGCTCCGTACTTAAACTTTCTAAATCAGGTACTGGAACCCCCTTCTCTGAATCATTTGATGGAACTGCAGGACGGCCCGTAGGTCGACCTACGGTCTATCATTTGTAAACGTGGTTCCACATTTGGTCAAGAATTCCCTGATTTTCCTTCATGCCTTGCCTGTCCATCTACGCCTACTGCCTACGGAACGTGACTAGACCTACAGTCCGTAGGTCACGTCCGTAGATGCCTTTTTCAACACAATTCTTTAGTTGTGTCTCTCTACTTCCGCGTACGAACTTATTTCCTGCAGACATGATAAAAACACATTAATACCAATACAAAATGGCCCTCGACACACACAAATCTTAAGTGAAATGTATTAAAAATACCGTAAACTCATGGTAAATCAACACCCTCAACTTAAATTCGTTGTTTTTCCTCAAGCGACGCACTAAGACTCTAAACGACACTTGTATAGAAGCAAACATTCACGCACAAGCAATCACATGGCTTTCTATCCCGACTCGCTTTTTGAGTGCAAATCTTTTCTCTTAGACTCAATAAGCTAACTAATGCGGATCAAGATATAACAAAGATCGACCAATAGACACACAACATACACTGTTTTACTATCACCAAGGTACCAACTCTCCGACAATGTAACTAGTGCCTTTACTTCAAAAGAAATCCCTTTTTCACACAATGAATATGATTTTGACTACAAGGATTCATTCAACACTCACTCTTTGAAGTAACTTCAAGTACAGTTAGTGCTCAATGCCATAGACTTGCCCTTATTTTCACTGCTTAGACTCTCCAAACTAGTTGCTAGGATCACTATACGACTTTCTTAGCTTGTAACGTAGGCTCAGGGTCAGGTGTGGTACATTTGGGTACTTTTTAGTGACTTTCTGCCCTCCTTGACATTACATTAGGTTTTTTACCTCTTTTTGCCCTATTTTTGACATCCTACCTTTTTACCTTCTTTCCCTCAACTCTTTTCACCATAGATGTGACTTTTGACTTTGTAGCTCTTTATTTTCCACTTTCTTCTTTTTCTTGCATTTTATTTTATTCTTTATTTTCAACACTTTTATTTTTCTTCTTTTGCTTCTTTGGCACAAAGTCACATCCTCTTCTATCTTTTCTTTTTCTCTTTTCAACACCAAACTCTTTTTATTCCCATTTTTCTTTCGGTTTCCTCTTTCATATCCACCCTCAACTTATGGATTTTTTATTAGTTGAGGTGCACAATATCCGATGTCGAACTAGGGCCAAGATTGAGGTAACTTTTGCATTAGCCACCCTCAACTTAGGCTTTTGGCCTAAGTTAAGATGCACATTTCCAAGGAGGGACCGGAGCCAAAACAATAGATTACGAGAAGGTGAGTTAAGGGTTTAGAAAGAAATGGTCTATTTCAGGCTCAAAGCATTTGGATCAATGGGAAAATTTATTTCATTTGGTTGGATGCTTTTAGGCAACTAGTGGACTTATTAGAACAAGGGCCTATGATCACTTCCTAGCCTCTAGCGTAGATTATCTTAGCAGGACTAACCGGGCAAGTTCTACATTGACACAAACCTTTCTGAACAATTCAACTCATCTCACTCATTCTTGGCACATTGTTACATTATCAGATTATCAGTTACCCAGTTCAAGTTTAGCTTAAGTCATGAGGTCAAGTTGGTTCATTATCATGTCATATTAAGAGCCAACACATTCAACTCATTCTAGCCTACAAATTTTAGCACATATAACAATTTTTAGACGGGTATCATTTTTCATTCTTGACTATGCCATCATACCTCATTCTTTCTCATGCTTCTACACATACAATCCTAACACATGCCAGTTCAACAGAAATTTAAAACAGTCTCTTAAGGGAAAAGAACACAAGCAAGAAAACCCCAAGAGAGGATTATGAGTTGGGTTACTCAGACTTCACCCTATCACTCACAACCCGTTTACCCCACCCCTAATAAATTAGAGTGCAATTGTCCCCAATACACAAAAAGTAAAGAATAAAGGATCAGGTGAAGCAAACCTGTGGCGCATAGCGCCGAAGACCTATCAACAAGTAGGTTGGTCCTGTTTCTCGGAGCCCGCTGGATTAACATTTGGGTCACCCTCAGTAGTGCCCGCATAAACTATCACTGCACCATCAATAGTGCTATCATCCAATTTTACCGCACCATCAGTAGTGCTCACATCATCTCTCACAACAGCTACAACCTCAGTGGTGGGCATAGAACTCGATGCTCCAACGTTACCCTCACGAACCCTCTGCTGGCGCAATTCCTCATCCACAATAGAGGCTCTCCTAGCCTGCTCGGTCTGCTGGTGCTCCCGTTTCTTAGCTCATCCATCATCAGTAGCGTCAGAAGTGAGACTAAACCGGGGCCTCTTCCCTCAAGCATGGGTGGATGTTGAGTCCACAATTTGGACTCATTTAGGGCTTTATTTTGATCGATTTAGTGTCCTCAAGTGCATATTATGTCTCAATATCTTATGTAAATCCTTAAGTTTCAGGTAATTGAGTTGAGAGACAACACATAAACGCTATCAAGCAAAAAAGGAACAATGCGGCTGAAAGAAAGAAGAAATAAAGGCCTGAGGATCGCCTAATGCATTAGGTGAGTCACCGAAAGGCCTTAACCTCACCCAAAGTTCCAGTGCTGAGCCCAAAAGGAAAAGATCAAGTTGGCGATGAAAGGAAGCAGTTGGCGCGTCGCCGAACAGTTCCGCGAAGCAACACCATATCGCCCAATGATTCCAAAATGCGAAGATGCTGAAGGCAAAAGCTGAAAGGCGATGAACTAGACCAAAGGGTGGATCGCCAAGTGCATCGGCGATCCCGACTAACTGCGTCGAGTGGTCTTTTGTAGCCCAAATTTTCAAAAACTATAAATACCCATTTAAATCAGTAGCTTAGTATCAAGTTGTAGCGAATTATTACTGATTTTTAGAATATTTCAGTATGTGTTCTTAGAGTTTTTTGAAACATTGTTCTTGAGCTTTGAAGATTTGAAGGTTTACAATTCCAAGAAATTGGTAGTGGGTCTTGAAGAATCTTCATCTTTGACGTGTTTAAAGACATTTTCTTTCTACTTATTTGATGGAAACACTTTTTGGTATCAATTTCTATCTCTTTATCATGTCTAGCTAAAACCCCAATTCTTGGGGTGTGATTATGTGAATATGTGTTAAATTTACTATTGGGTATTGCTCATTGTTACTCTATTTATTGTTTAAATGTGATTTTGTTTAGTAGTTGTGTTTGAAATTAATATGATTGTAGTTGCAAATAAGATTTCATCTTAGTGTTTTTGGCTTGCTCGAGAGAGAGGTTTTAAAACCAAAACTACTAAATCGATAGCCTGTGGTTATTGGGTCGTCGTGGGTTCAGCTCGAGAGAGTGAATCCTAGACCTTCTCCCACACATTCAGCTCGCGAGCGTGAATGGGCTAAGGCAAATGTTGCTCTGAATTGCTGCAACTCGGTGTTAGAGAGAAACCGAGTTGATTCGGGGTAAGTTGTTCGAGAGAAAATTTACCCCAACTAAAGTCTAGCTTAGTTACAAATGTTCAGCAATTTACTATCAATAGCATTTACCTGATTGTTTATTTTATCCCATATTCCTATAACGTCCCAAGAATCATGTATCCCTATCTCGCATCTTTATATTTTTGCTATTTTTGGTTTATTAGTTGAATACAAACCCCGCATTGATAATTAACATTCGTGTCACTTTTCGATTTAATATTTTTGTTTTCGTTAATGTTTGCAGCTATGATTAATTAGAACTAAATTTTACTTTTCTATTTAATTGTCGATTACTAACCGCTCCCTCAGGACTCGACCCCAACCCATTCAGTTGGGTTATATTACTACACGCGATCGTTGATACTTGAACTGGAAGTTGTGTCTTTGATTATGTCAAACATCAGTGGACTCGGGTTGTGGTAAGCCATCTCCGAATAAGGCATCTAGCACCGTATCATCAACAGGTATAGTAGGAATGGACTCTGGCACATCTATAGGTGGAGTAAGGATTTTACAAGATCGGCCTGGAGTCTATCCAACTCCTTTCGGAGGGAAGAGACATCAGTGGTGGGGGATGGTCGCTCGAGGACTCTCAACTCGAAGGCGTACAGGTGCTTATTAACGGTCTGGACCTTCAGGTCCATCATGTGCTCCATCCTCCGCTCCATCCTCGCCTCGGACTCTGAGATAGACCGCTGCATCCCAGACTTCACATGTTGAAACTGTGTCGCCATCTATGCCTCAATTTTTTTAACACGAGCAAGGGGCACGACCGCAGATCCTGATGAAGGGGTGGCTATGGATGGGCTAAGAGCCCGAATGGCGGCCTGAGATGGGGAGGCCGGGGAATCATCAGTAGTGGCTGGAGGGGTGGGGTCTTGTCACGACCTGAGAGCACCCCTAGTCGTAACACGGTGTACTCGACCCCGAAGGGGACTTATACAAGCCTCATAGCTCATTCATTGCATAAGCTACTTGAAAATTGATCAGAATTAAAAACTTTCTTTACAATCGATAAGACTTATTCATTAAAAAGCAAGCCGAAGACTTTCTAGACTTTGTACACTATCTCTCAAACCATCTAATACTTTGAATACAACATTGGGACTTAGCCCATACAAAAGCTTTAACAAAACTAAAGACATAAAAGGAACATAATGGGTTTCGTCCTCGAAACTATGAGGACAAACTAAGTCTTCATCTTCAAGAACCTTAGAAACCTATCCTTCAATCATAGAACACCAACATCTCCAAAGACTACACTTTGGTAAAAAGGGAAAAGAATGGGGTTAGCACATTAGATGTACTAAGTATGATGGCCATGCAAAAACATGCTTTAAAAGGATATTTGAGTTGAAAGTCATGCTTTTAAGCCATTTTTGTAAAACTTCATGAACATTGATACAAGAGGCATAATATAAGTCACAACCAACATACAAAGTCACATAATTCACATTTGAACAAAATCACATATAAACCTTTACCTTCACCTTGAGCCTCCACCTCAAGTAACCCTCAAGCTATACCTTGTGCAATGCATGTGTAGCATCCCATACCACCACCCACACTAAGGCACAACTTTAAGATCACCAAAAGTGAACTTACCATTCATCCTTTCTACCTTTACCCAATAAAGCATTTAAGAGACATAAACAATACATGAGTCACATCATCACATTAAGACCAACATCTAAGACAATTCTAAGTCATACTTGTGCTATGTGCAAGTAGCATCCCATACTACTACTCACACTAAGTACTCCTTTGAAGTCACCCTAGACAAGGTACATTCATATACAATAAGTCATGACAAAGAAGTAACTCATAATACAATCCAAGTATAGCATGCATCTTCACATTTAAGCATATAAGAGTCAACATTTCTCAATGAAATCAATTAGAGGACTTTCATTCATTAGACATTAGATTAACATTATCCTTAACTTCTTCCTAGGAGGACATTCAAACAATAGTCATTAAGACTTAGACAACTCACTATGACCCTCTCAAAGCCTACTCTTGCAATGCATGGATAGCATCCCATACTACTACCCACACTTTGTATAACTCCTCAAGAAATTATAATGCACATCTCCCATGATGGGAATAAGCATTTAACCGACATAGACTATGCAAGCTAGACAGGGAATTCGGTTTTCTTCCCCCACACCGAAAAGAGGTGCTCTCCTTTCCTAAGGAAAACCGGTAAGATTAGCTTGGATTTGCATTGAATCCACTGGCTAATATCCTATGGGGGCACATAGTTATGGGATAGAAAGATGTCATTGGAACCCTAGCCTAACATTGGGAAAGTTTCCATCTTACCATATCCACTCGGTGCTTAGCCTACATTCCCATAGAGTAGTTTCATTTACATTAGTGTACTTGAGAGGGCCACCAATATTAGGCCAACCGACCCAAAGTACTTTTACCAAGAAACGGACACCACCAACAGGCCTACTGTTTCAAGGTACATTAAGGATACCTCATTGCTCTTCCTAGAGAGAGCCACCACCATTAGGTCTACCATCTCTAGGTTCATTATTTCACACAAGAAGGAGGCCACCACTACTAGGTTTACCGCTTCAAGGTTTTTCATTCACATTGGGTTCTAGACTCATCATGAAGGGCCACCAACCTTAGGTCTACCGGTTCAAGACATACCCTAAAATACCTCATTAGTCATTTATAGAAGGCTACCAACATTAGTTCTACCAACTCAAGACATTCATTCACTCATTCATCAAAAGTCTACCAACCTTAGGTCTACCAATTCTAAATCATCAACACATTCATTAGTCATTTATGAAAGGGCTACCAACATTACGCCTACCGATTCTTGATCATTAAGACATTAAGTGAAGATACATTCATTATTCAAGAGGAGGATGCCTAAGCCTACCAAGTCAAGATACTTCATTCATCATCACATTCATCAATACTAGAGAAGTATGCCTTAGCCTACAAATTCAAGACATCACATTCAACAAAGCTTTCATTTATCAAGAAGAGGGCACCTAAGTCTACCAATCCAAGATACAACATTACAACATAAAAACCCTTCACATTCCATCATCAACATTCATGAGTGTTTAGTGAGAATATGCTTTCAATCAAAACACATTTACATTCTATACAAAATCATCATTCCATCATTGAAATCACATGTAAATCTTTCACATATACAATATCATGATATTACTTCAATTCATCAAACTATGCCTTCAAGGACATGATCACAATATACAAATTAGTTAAACACCTCCACCTTTCAAGTGGATCAACAATTCAAGCACAATTCTACTTTAACATGAAATTAGGTCAAACTTGCCTTTCAAGGCTATGATCATAAATCCTCAATTCACCAACAATTAACCATAATTAGGCATAGATGATTATACAATTCAACAATATAAATCAATCTAGGCATAAATCCATCAATATTCATTCATAATCAACAAACCCACTTCATAAGTCACAATTTAGGAATTGAGAGAAATTATGGTTCATAGAGTAAAATCATCTTAAATCATCAATTAAACATCAATATAATCATAATTTATCATTTGAAAATGTTTGATGCAAGAACCCATGAGATTGAGTAAAACCTAGGGTTTTTCATGAACTTGAAATCACTTTGAAACTTCTTTGAAATTGACTCTACGGTGAAAGCTAACCCTAGATGAAGGATCACCATACCTTGTTATTGATTCCCCACGAAAATTGAAGAAGAAACACCTTGAAATACCCAACACTAGCTTGAACTTGACCTTGATCTCCAATGGCGATTCTAGAGAGAAGACTTTTGAGAGAAAGGGTTTTGCCTTGGGGAAAAAATGAATAATGAATTCTAAAATAGCTTTTTAATGTTTTAATACTCTTAAAATGCCTTAAAACACTTGAAATAATCATCCAAACCTTAATTAAGACTTGGGGTGAATTTACCAACTCACCCCTAGGTTGGCAGCACCACTTGACAGCAAACAGTCATGGTTCATGAGACGCCCATCCATGGTCCGTGGATGGGGACACAAACCGTACTGTCCCTCCATCAATGGTGGTTGTGGCTTGGTTAGGGGCCCCTTGACCTACGGAGGCCATCCACGGGGCATGGATAGACCTACAGGACCTGGACTCCTTTCGTAGGTCACCCATTTTTGGCCAAATTTATGGTTTCCTTGGGGTCTTGGGGTGTAGACTTAGGTTCCTCCTCAAGGACCCCTAGAATGGTCCTTGGGGAGTCGTACCTTGACTTCTAACCCCTACACACCTCAACCACGACTGGGGACAACATACAACACCATCAAATATCATGGCAAACACAAACGCACACACGTTAGGCTCTAGTTTCACTAGTTCATTTTTAGGGTCGTTACATTATCCCCTACTTAAGAACATTCGTCCTCGAATGACACTTTAAACACATTAAGGGGTAACGACTCAAGACTACGAGCCCATCATCATGCATGCAACATCAATATAAATGCATAGACTAGGAGGAAACCTCAACTCCACATCAAAAGGGTCAATCCAAACAAGAAGGTAGGAACTACATCTACAAACTCATTATGCATCAAAGTTTCACATTTCTCATTTCATTGGAGGAAATTCCTTCTCCAATTCTCATTATGCTCATCACAACATCATTAAGCATATTATGCAACTTCTTCATAAAAACACATTTAAGCATGCTCAACAAGTCAACTCATGAAATATTTAGGCAACTCATCATAGATGCATATTAACATGAGGAACACAATTTGAAAACTCATTTTTCTCATTTAAACAAGAATTCATCAAGAACATGCATAATATAAGGAGAACATAGAAACACAATATCACACATGACTCCAAAAACATGAAACAGGCCAAAAGGAACTCTTTGTCTTAGGCTTGAATAGGAATAGAAGGAAAGAGATAAGGATATCAACACTCTCAACAACCTTACTACTCAAACTACCATCCCCCACTTAGGAGTAAACCTAAATAAGGTCAACATTAACATAACAAAGGAACCTCAATCAAGACATTCACAACTTACAAGAAACCATCAACTTACCGGTACTTTTAAACTAGGAGGTCCTCACTAAGCAACTATTGCTCACAATCCACCTTACCAACACCACTCAAGGTCTCATATGAGTCTACCACACCGGGTCTAAACTCCTCAACTCACTACACCTCTTAAGGTGAAACATTAATCAAGCCTAACTCATGAACATCAAGGACACTCAAAGACCTTACCATCTAAACACATTATCCCCCACTTGGGAGAAAGCTTATACTAGCTCTTTCAAACTTCACTTCTTTCCATTCTAAGGTCGGAACAAAACATCACTAAACCTTTCATACTCATCACACCTAGGCATTTCTAAAAAACCACATTTCACAAACTCTTTCAACATACCTCAAAACTCAACATTACATTCTACCAACAACACACATAGCCATAAAGAAACCCATTCGTACTAAAGTCAACATCACCATCTTCCATCTCACATCTATCAAGTCACATAGTCATAGTTGGCATCACAACCAACCCTCACTCTCCCTCAACCCTTGTAACATATACCTACCAAGTGGTCACCCTCTAAAGACCATCACATAAGGAACAAGAGAAAGACATTATAGATTTAAACTCTATGGCACGACTAGAAGAATGAAGAAATGAAACTTTCTTAACACCTAATAGCCTCCTATTCATAATGTGGCGCGCTTCACATTATGAATAAGACTCTACTTATATGGTTTGAGACATCCTAAGACCATTACAAAATCTTCTGCTCTGACACCATGTTTGTCACAACCCGAGACCACCCCCTAGTCGTAAGACGGCGTACTTGACCCCGAAGGAGTCTTATACAAGCCTCATAGCTCATTCATTGCATAAGATACTTGAAAATAGAGAGGAATTAAAAAATTTCTTTACAATTGATAAGACTTTTTCATTAAAAAACAAGCGGAACACTTTCTAGACTTTGTACACTATCTCTCAAACCATCTAATACTTTGAATACAACATTGGAACTTTACCCACAGAAAAGCTTTAACAAAACTAAAGAAATAAAAGGAACATAAAGGGTTTCATCCTCAAAACTATGAGGACTCACCAAGTCTTCTTCTTCAAGCACCTTAGAAACCTATCCTTCAAGCATAGAACACCAACATCTCCAAATCCTACACTTTGGAAAAAAGGGAAAAGAATGGGGTTAGCACATTAGATGTACTAAGTATGATGGCCATGCAAAAAACATGCTTTAAAAGGACATTTGAGTGGAAAGTCATGCTTTTATGCCATTTTTGTAAAACATCATGAACACTGATACAAGAGGCATAATATAAGTCACAACCAACATACAAAGTCACATAATTCACATTTGAACAAAATCACATACAAACATTTACCTTCACCTTGATCCTCCACCTCAAGTAACCCTCAAGCTATACCGTGTGCAATGCATGGGTAGCGTCCCATACCACCACCCACACTAATGTACCACCTTAAGGTCACCAAAAAGTGAACTTACCATTCATCCTTTCCACCTTTACAAAATAAAGAATTTAAGAGACATAAGCAATAGATGAGTCACATCATCTCCTTAAGACCAACATCTAAGACAACTCTAAGTCATACTTGTGCAATGTGAAAGTAGCATCCCATACTACTACTCACACTTAGTACTCCTTTGAAGTCACCCTAGACAAGGCACATTCATATACAATAAGTCATGACAAGGAAGTAACTCATAATACAATCCAAGTATAGAAAGCATCTTCACATTTAAGCATATAAGAGTCAACATTTCTCAATAATATCATTTTGAGGACTTTCATTCATTAGACATTAGATCAAAATTCTCCTTAACTTTTTCCTAGGAGGACATTCAAACAATAGTCATTAAGACTTAGACAACTCACTATGACCCTCTCAAAGCCTACTCGTGCAATGCATGGATAGCATCCCATACTACTACCCACACTTTGTAGAACTCCTAAAGAAACCATAATGCACAGCTACCTTGATGGTAATAAGCGTTTAACCGACATAAACCATCCAAGCTAGACATGGAATCCGGTGTTCTGCCCCCACACCGAAAAGAGGTGGTCTCCTTTCCTAAGGAAGATCGGCAAGAATAGCTTGGATTTGCATTGAATCCACTGGCTAATATCCTATGCGGGCACATAGTTATGGGATAGGAAGATGTTGATTGGAACTCTAGCCTAACATTGGGAGAGTTTCCATCTTACTATATCCACTCGGTGCTTAGCCTACATTCCCATAGAGTAGTTTCATTTACATTAGTGTACTTGAGAGGGCCTCCAACATTAGGCCTACCGACCCAAAGTACCTTTACCAACAAAGGGACACCACCAATATGCCTACCGTTTCAAGGTACATTAAGGATAGCTCATTGATCTTCCTAGAGAGAGCCACAACCATTAGGTCTACCATCTCTAGATTCATCATTTTACACAAAAAGGAGGCCACCACCACTAGGTCTACCACTTCAAGGTTTTTCATTCACATTGGGTTCTAGACTCATCATGAAGGGCCACTAGCCTTAAGTCTATCGGTTTAAGACATAGCCTAAAATATCTCATTAGTCATTTATATAAGGCTACCAACATTATTTCTACCAACTCAAAACATTCATTCATTTATTCAAAAAAGGGCTACCAACCTTAAGTCTACTAATTCTAAATCATCAACACATTCATTATTCATTTATGAAAGGGCTACCAATATTAGGCCTACCGATTCATGATCATTAATACATTAAGTGAAGATACATTCATTATTCAAGAGGAGGTGCCTAAGACTACCAAGTCAAGATACTTCATTCATGATCACATTCATAAATACAAGAAAATGAAGCCTTAGCCTACCAATTCAAGAGATATCACATTCAACAAAGCTTTCATTTATCAAGAAGAGGGCACTTAAGTGTACCAATATAAGATACAACATTACAATATAGAAACCCTTTACATTCCATCATCAACATTCATGAGTGTTTAGTGAGAATATGATTTCAATCACAACACATTTACATTCTATAAAAGATCATCATTCTATCATTGAAATCATATGTAAATCCTTCACATTATACATTCACATATACAATATCATGACATTACTTCAATTCATCAAACTATGCCTTCAAGGCCATGATCACAATATACAAAAGTAGTTAAACACCTCCACCTTTCAAGTGGATAAACAATTCAAGCACAATTCTACTTTAACATGAAATTAGGTCAAACTTGTCCTTTCAAGGCTATGATCAAAAATCCTCAATTCACCATAATTAGTCATAGATGATGATACAATTCAACAATATAAATCAATCTAGGCATAAATCCATCAACATTCATTCATAATCAACAAACCCACTTTATAAGTCACAATTTAGGAATTGAAAGAAATCATGGGTTCATAGAGTAAAATCATCTTAAATAATCAATTAAACATCAATATAATCATAATTTTTCATTTGAAAATGTTTGATGCTAGAACCCATGAGATTGAGTAAAACCTAGGGTTTTTCATGAACTGGAAATAACTTTGAAACTTCTTTGAAATTAACTTTAGGGTGAAATCTAACCCTAGATCAACGATCACCATACCTTGTTATTGATTTCCCATGAAAATTGAAGAATAAACACCTTGAAATCCCCAACCCTAGCTTGAACTTGTCCTTGATCTCCAATGAAGTTTCTAGAGAGAAGACTTTTCAGAGAGAGGGTTTTGTTTTGGGGAAAAAATGAATAATGAATTCTAAAATAGCTTTTTAATGTTTTAATACTCTTAAAACACTGAAAATAATCATCCAAAACTTAATTAGGGCTTGGGGTGAATTTACCAACTCACCCCTAGCTTGGCCGCACCATTTGAAAGCAAACAGTCATGGTTCACGAGACCCCCATCCACGCTCCGTGGATGGGGTCACGGACCATACTGTCCCTCCGTCAATAGTGGTTGTGGCTTGGTTATGGGCCCCTTGAGCTACGGAGGCCATACACGAGGCATGGATGGACCTACGGGGCGTGGGCGCCTTCCGTAGATCACCCCTTTTTGGTCAACTTTATGGTTTCCTTAGGGTCTTGGGTTGTAGACTTAGGGTCCTCCTCAAGGAACCTTAGGATGGTCCTTGGGGAGTCGTACCTTCACGTCTAACCCCAAAACACCTCAACCATGACTCGGTACAACATACAACACCATCAAATCTCATGACAAACACAAACGCACACACGTTAGGCTCTAGTTTCACTAGTTCATATTTCTGGTCGTTACAGGTCTACACCCTGGATTTTCTCCACATCAGCAACTGAGTCTGCTCCTAATGGAGGTACATCGACATGTGGCTCTCTGCGTGGTGCCTCCATATTCGTCTCATCCAAAATTAGGCCTATATCCAGGGTCTTAGTCGCTTGGATCAACTTATCACTATGCCACACCGGCTATCCAGAATCCCTGCATAACTGAAAGATGAGGCAAGGAAGAGGGTAAGTGGTGGAGGCTTTGAAGGCCCTCTTGTGAATCTCCGCAATCAGCACGTGGGTAAAGCTTATCTCAAACACAGCTACCAAAGCAGCAACCATCACAACACGATCCCATGTGAGAACATTGTCTTCTTGAGTAGGAGACACCCGGTTCCGCACTAATATCTAGAAGAACTTGGCTACAAAATTCAGTGTGGCCTTCTTGTTCCCTAAGGTCGGGGTGCTCACCCATTCGCCTCGCTCTCCATCTGTAGCAATGTAACTCGCCAGCCAGTGTACTACGGTCTCCATTTTCTCTGCATTCCGCTGGAACTCCCTGCTCTGCACGATGTCCCATCTGTAGTCAAACTTGGCCGTTTTGAGTGCCCAAGTGCGGGCTGGACCATAGAGGAACCGGCGGATGGTGATCTCAATATATCCATAGAAAAACCACGCACTGGTGTAGCCGTGAGTGGTGCCTGGGCTGCAGTCTTGGCATTTCTGTGAATGGAACCTCGGAGGGTGGCTGCGTAGGAAGCATAGAACTCCATCACGATCTCCTCGTTATATGTCCCGGGTCTCGGGCCATCCACTCACACTTATTTTGTTAGAAGAGTCGGTGGATGTCGGGCATGGTATGTAGGCTGCCTGTGAGTGCCCTGCGCTCCTCTGTAATCATCCGGGCCTTCCTATTCTTCTCAGTCATCATATCGGCATCCCTATATATCTGCCACTGGCCCTCAATGCACCATCTATTAGGCTCCTCAGTAATCAGACCAGGGTCAGTGTTTGGGGGCACTAGAATATCCCCCGCACTAGTAGCCTCATCAGACGAGGTAGCCCTACCATGTGAACTCGAGCTTGTTGCGGAGCCAGAAGCAGACCCGGAAGCAGAGGTGGACTCAGAGCCGGAAGCAGACTTAGCTGATGATCCGATCAGTGTATCCTCCTCATCAGACTAGGAGGCAGTGACTACGTCGGGAACTACCTGCTTAGATTAACTCCGGGTAGTCCGAGATGCTGTGGGGGATTTCTTTCCAGTGGGGGGACATATGCGGGGTCATTCTCGACATCAACATCTTCATCAATTAAATGACGGGTTGGAGCCGTTGATTTGGACCTGCCCTTTGCGGTGATGGCCGAAGCTTTCTTCGGAGCCATGGTACCTGTGGAGGATGAGTTAGTATCAACATAATCCCATAACACACTCGAAACAATTTAAGAACTAAGAATAAACCTAAACAAAAAAAAACAAAAAAAAATCAGACAGTGGCTTCAGCAGCCACCTACGGTGGGTACCTACGGTCCGTGGATCCCCTCCATAGGTCAGAAGTTACCGGCAGCGGCGCCAAAATTTTATACGCTCAAATTACACCTCCCTGAAGAAGTATAAGCAATTGTTATCAAGTAAAGAACCCAACTTGGAGGTTGGGGTCAATCCCACGAGGAATATAGTTTAGACTTAAACTTAACTTACTATTATATTCGTTTAGCCAACGTATTTCCGAGACAAGTAAGTAAAGGGGGGGGGGGGATTTGTCCAAAAAATACTTGATTGTTGTAAATTAACAAGTGAGCAAGATTCAAACTTTAGTTGTTATCAATGAGAGAAAGTACCTAGGGTGTATGTGTTCCCTGTAAGCTCATAACGCGATAATCCTAGTAATAGCAATCCTTTCCTAGTGTATCACGCGCAAAGTGGTAAGTTATGTATCTCAAATTCCTTGGTCCGGCAACTAGAGAATTTCACCCCGCACCTTGGTCCGTCTACGTATATATAATTTATTAACCCTTACCTTTACCTCATATAAGACATCACATCAATGTATGTCTTAGGTTTCACCCTCGCATCAATTGACATTAGACTATTAGATAGTATCACACTAAATCTATGTTGATAATTCTTTTCTTATTAACTACCTTCTTGGTCTGACAAGTAGCAACAAGGCGAGTTCTAATGTTTGCAACCGCTAAAAAGACTTCTAAACGAAAGAATTGGCAATGCATACAATAACAGTATTCAAGAATTACTTAGTTACTATTCATACTTTGTTAATCGCTCATGTTCCCACAACCCTAGTTGTGGATTTAGTTACCCATAGTAGCAAGAACACAATTCATATTTGTAGAAGAAGAATTCATGAACTTACGTAATGAGAAGAAGGAATCCAAAACCCCAACTTGAATTTCAAAGTTAAAATCTTCCAAATGAACAAAGGAAACCAAGAATTGGTAGAGTCGCAAGTTAATCTCTAAAGCCAGAAACTAGAACTAAAATAATAGTGTCTAACCTCCAAAAATGAGGTTTACGTGCCCTATATATAGAAAAACATGTCCCAAATAAAAACGAAACTAAATAATAAAATAAAGTTTCTGGACGCCGTTTCGACTTACGACACTAACCTACGGTCCGTAGGTTCCTTCCGTGGTTTGGGACTTAGGCAATTTTCCAAAACTCAAAATCTCCAACTCTCAGTAACAATTGATGGATCAGCAGGAAGGATCGTGGTTTGATCCACGTTCCATGGATCCTCTTCCATAGCTCCATACTTAAACTTTCAAATTTAGGTACAGGAACCCCCTTCTCTGAATCATTTGACGGAACTGTAGGACGGACCGTAGGTCGACCTATGGTCCGTTGTTTGTAACTATGGTTCCATACTTGGTCAAGAATTCCCTGATTTTCATTCAAGCCTTGCCTGTCCATCTACGCCTACCTCCTACGGTCCATAGGTCACGTCCGTAGATGCCCTTTTCTGCACAATTCTTCAGTTGTGTCTCTCCACTTCCACGTCCGAACTTATTTCCTACAAACATGATAAAACACATTAATACCAATACAAAATGGCCTTAGACACACAGAACTCTTAAGTGAAATGTATTAAAAATACCATAAATTCATGGTATATCAGGCAGTCATCTTCAGGTCTCGTGGTGCACTCTAGGACAGCGTTAATGGCAGGAAAATCGCATTGCACCCTCTTCCCCTGGACAACTACATAGTCAATCGGTTTAAATATTGCCGCCTACTTCTTTCTTTGTGGTATCAAGGCACTGTATACACTGTAGAACTCTTTAACTCAGCTTAGAATTTATGGGCCACGAGGCTTTGCGAAGAGCTGGAACTTATGAGATTTCAGACGGCTCATAATATCGGGGTACCTATCAATCACCCCATCCGTGGACAGACGCTTTTCCTCAATGATCGTCCTCATCCCCTCAGTCTTTAATTTATTCATAGACTTGGGGGGAAGACCCTGAACCGGTGGTTCTAGGACTACAGCATGTGCTGGAGCTGGAGGAGGAGGAGTGGAGGGTTGAGGATTTCTTATCCTAGACGGATCGTTCATCATTTGTTATCGTAGCTCTGCCCTCTGTGCTGCTACAAGCTCATCATCATCAGAAGCTGCAATCTTGGGATCATGGTGCTCACCCTCACTTTTATAAGTGGTGAGGTGAGTGGTGTAGATGTCGTAACTGTTTACTTTATACCTACTATTTCGTCTGGTTTTTGGTTTCTAGTCTTATTTTATTAGTAGCCATGATCGGAGTTGTCCTCCAGTGACGCTGGTGCTTTCCCTTTTCCTTTTCCTTCCCACTAGATGTGGGAATTTTGGTGGCTTTGGCCCTGGATGCAGTTGCATACTCTTTTACTGACATCCCCTTAGCTTTCCTTCGGGTGGCATGTTTATACCAGCAACCTTAGGTCTAGCCATGTCTGCAAAACATCGGGAAAAAGTTAAAAACAATTCAATTCAAATCACAGAAGAACAGTTACAGACAGACTCGTCGAACCAGTCGGTGAATCACCGAATCACTTTGGCGAGCTAAGTCGGTCTCGCCGAAAGGATTGGGTCTAAAATTTTGGCAAATCGGTGATGGGAAGGCCTTTTGGCGAATCACCGATAGCAATCGGCAAGTAAAGCTTAGCCCGCCGAAAGTTACAGTACAATTTAAGCTACAGGGGTGCAGACAAAAGGCGAACAAGAGGACTTTCGGTGAGTCGTTGAGTGCCTGTGGCAACCTCAAGATTCTCGCCAAAAGTTACAGATTCAAACATCAAGTATAGCATGAAATTAAAGGCGAGATAGGGATCTTCGGCGAACCGCTGAGTGGTTCGGCGAGCTCGACCCAACTCGTCAAACGACACAACATGCCTACTTTCAACCCAACTTCTCGAATTCAACCCCGCAACCCTCGAAAACAAAATCAAAGTATGCACTACTCAAATTAAAATAAGACCCATAACACCCATTACCCCAGGATACTTAGATTTCTCCCGATTTTGCCAAATTTGGCTAATTAACGACTTTTGCCCTTAAGAATGACGTCACCCGCTCTATCATTGGGAAAATTACGTCGTTTGGCACAAAGACGGGTTACTTAGACTTCACCCAAACAATATGCAAGCACAACCCCACAAGATTTAATCAATTTTGAAGCATATAATTATGGAATTTCAACATTAAAAACACTACGGGGAAGATTATCAAATTAAAACATTCATTCAAATAAATTAATCCTATCAGAGAGGCCCAACACACTTCAACAAGATAAAATCATTTTCATAAGAGTACAAATTCGAAAAAAATAAACTCGAGGTTAGGAAAACCAACCTTTAATGCTAATTAAAATAAGATTGAAATGCTAGGCGGCAATGTAATCCTCTTCGAACACAAATCAATGACTAAAATACGGTAGAAAAGCAAGAAATATGGCAAATACTAAGCGGGTGTAAGTTTAGGAAGATTAAAAGTGAGGGAAGGTGAAAGAGTTTAAACTTTTAAACCTTTGGCCTTAAAAACCATCCAGTTCTCACCCATTCAGCAACATTAGTCGTGCTCGCCAACTCACTCGGTGACACGCCGAGTGGTTACTTACCTCGCCGAGTTTTACAGGACCTCCAGTTAATGAGGGGGTCCAAACGGCGGACTAGATCGGGATGGCCGACCTGGTCGGCTATTCGCCAATAATTTCCTGAGCTCACCGAGTTTTACAGACTCCAATTTAAAGTTGTCTTGAGCCCAACGGCGGTCTAGGTCGGGGTCGCCGACCTCTTCGGTGATACGCCGACTGGACCTTTAGCTCGCCAACCTCCACTTTTCAACTACTTTTTACACTTCGACTTGCTCAATCAACACACTATTATTTCACACTTAAAAAGAAAGAAAATAAAACTTGGGTTGCCTCCCAAGCAGCGCCTTAGTTAACGTCGTGGCACGACGCAAGTCCACCTTCAAATCTCATATTTTGGGGTTAGCCATAGTATCACTAGGCAACCCACCTTGTTGTCTCAGATTTAGATGAGATGAGATATGGCCCATTTGGGTCTCCAACTGTTTGATCGACACTGAATGGGAGGTGACGGTCTGGCTAAGGGTCGACACATCTTCTTTCATTTCTTTTAAAATCTTGTCCGGCCCCTTAATTTTGTTGAGGATACGAGAAAGGATATCCTCAGATCGGCCACCTTCCAAATCCTTTGGTTTTGGAGCTCGTGGGGAGGCACATATCTATCTTTCTCCCCATCCTTCCAATTGGGATTTCGGTCCCTCCATTCTCGATCACGATCCTTCCAACCTTCATCCCTATTCCAACCTTGGTTACCACCCTTCTTCAGGTAGTTTGAATGATAACCACCATCTTGGTTGGTTAGGAAATTCACCTCTTCATTATACAAGACCTCAAACTTAGACTCGTCCAGATTAGCACACCCGACACCCATGGCATTGACACTTCGAGCACTAGCTCCCATGACATTTTTAGACAAAATGACAAGTTGTGTCGTGATCTTAGTCATGTTGTGGTCCCTGTCTTTTTCTTTCTCCATCTTCTCTTTGGTTAGTTTAAATGTGAGAGGGGAAACCTGGTCTTCACGGGTATACCACGCCCTGTTTAAGGTAGTCATACCATCCAAGAGCTGAGCCGCTATCACATAAGGTTGCTACATCAAACCTCCCGGAGAAAGTTGGTCAACAACACCCTTATTTATCGAGTCAAGACTCCGGTAAAAATACTGCAGCAACACGTTATCAGGCAAGCCATGGGTTGGGCATTGAAGCACCAACTTCTTGAATCGCAGCCAAGTTTTATGAGTTAGCTCGCCTTCTAGACACTTGAAGCTCTGAATGCTATCTCGAAGATTCATCATCTTCGAGGGAGGTAAGAATCGCACTTGAAATGTGGTGACTAACTCATTCCAAGAAATGATTGATTCACGTGGCAATTCAGCCAGCCACTTACATGCCTATCCCATCAAAGAGAACGGGATCAATCTCAACCAGACTGACTCTTGGGAGATGTTATTAAATGAGAACGGTCCGCATACATCTACGAAGTTTCTCATATGCTCATGGGGATCCTTATGAGCCAAACCACTGAAAAGCCCCTTTAATTGCAAGAGTTGCAACATAGTACTCGTGATGTGGAACACCGCATTCCCTTCGACTGGAGACAAGCGAATAGCACCAATACTTCCCATGAGATGGGGGTCATTAGCAATGAGGCTCATTGCCATCGTTGAGGTTTCCGATGTCATCTTGATGGCCTACTTGGCTGCCATTGTTGCCGTTCACACTCATACTTCATGTTTTAACACACAAACAAGCAAAACAAAACTAAAATTAAGTAAGTAGCACTATAATTAACAAGAACAAAATCCAACTTAACTAAAAATTCTCAAATAACACCACTCCTCGGCAGCGGCGCCATTTTATATTAACGTATCAGGACACTTCATCCAATACTAAGTGTCAACGATCGTTATGTAGTAATATAACCCAACTAAGTGAGTTGGGGACATGTCCCAATGAAGTGGTTTGTAATTGAGAATTAACGAGCAGGTAAGAATATGCTCAAGTCAATCATTTGCGAATAAAAGCATGGTTCAAATTTGGGGTGACACAAGTGTCAAAATTCAGGGGGATTTGGTTTCAATTATCAGCTACAACAGCAAATAACATGAAAATAGCAAGTATAGAGACAGGTTCTTGGGATGTGATTGGATTATGGGCCAAGGTAGACAACTGGGTAATTGCAATTAATAGTAAAAAACTGTAAATTAAGCTAGACTTAAGTGGGGATAAACTTTCTCTTGAACAATTTACCCCGAATCAAATTGGTTTCTCTCGAACACCAATAAGCAGCAATTAAGCACAGCCTTCGCTTTAGTCCATTCACTCTCTTGAGATGAATGTGTGGAAAAAGGTTTAGGGTTCACTCCTCGAGCTGAACCCATAGCAACTCAATACCCACAGACCATCGATTCAGTAATATTGGTTTTAAAACTTCTCTCTCGAGCAAGCCAAAATCATAAAGTTAAGATTGTATTTGCAACTACAACCCATTAAATTCAACCACAATTATTGAACGAAATCACCTTTAAACAACAAATAAACTATTAATTAACAATACCCAACAGTTAAATCAACCTATAATCACATAATCACACCCCAAGAATTGGGGTTTTAGCTAGACATAGTAAAAAGGTAGAAATCGTTACCAAATTGTGTTTCCATCAACTCGGTAAGATTAATATTGTCTTTACAGATGTCTAAGATGAAGAATCTTCAACACCCATTTTACATTTCTTAGAAATGGAAATTTTCAAAGCTAAGGAGAAATGTCTCTAAACTCAGTTCTAAGCTCTCAAACTTGAAAACTGAATAGTAACACTGATAAAAACTAAAATGCCGACTAAAGTAAGAATTTAAAAACATATTTATAGTTGCCCAAAAATGTGTTGTGAAGGACCATTCGGCGCAATAAGTCGGGATTGCCGATCCACTCGACGATCCGCTCTTTGGTCAATTTCATCGCCTTTTTGCTTTGGCCTTCAGCATCTTTAGGTTTTGTACTTTGGATGACATGGCACTGCATCGCGGAACCGTTCGGTGACTCGATGACTGCTCTTTTCTATCACCGACTTGATTTTCTCCTTCAGGGCTTGACACACTGCAACATTAGGCGAGATCATGGTCGTTCGGCGACTCGCCCAATGGGTTTGGCGATCCTCAGGCTTTCTTTTCTTCGTTGTTTCAGCTGCCTTGTTCCTTTTTGCTCAATAGTGTTCATACTTTGTTACTCAATCCAAATACCTGAAATTCAAGGATTTACATCAGTTATTGGCACAAAATATGCATTTGAGGACACTAAATCTATTAAAATGATACCCTAAATGAGTCCAAAATGTGGACTCATCACCTAGAAACCACGGACACCATAGTCTGACCTATGGTCCGTCTTGGTGGACCGTCATTGGTGGTCAAAAACCATGATTTTGGGGCCTCGAACTACAGACCCTCCAACTATGGACCGTGGTCTAACCAATGGTCCATTGGTTGGGACGTGGTCCTGAGCCCTCAGACCACTATTTGGCAGACCAACTACGGACTACACCTATGGTCTATGGTCCTTTCCACGGGCCGGCGTGGGTTGTACCTACAACTTCTGGAAATTAATTCTCATTTCCTCTTTTCAGATAGGGGTCATTACAATATCTCCCATTTGGGATCATTCGTCCTCGAATGAGATTCAAACTGGTTCTAAAAGATTAAGAGTGGAATTAACAACCTAACCTAACAATGCAAAGAAGGTAACCAAGGAGGAATTATTGGCTCCAAGCTAGGACGTTCTCAATACATCATAAGAGTTGTGAAACTAACTCTATCAGCCCATCATGCATGCAATGCCCATATACAAGGAGGAAACATCAACTCCAAGTTAAATATACTCAATGCATCATAAGGAAGTAGAAACTACATCTAAAAACCCAAAATGCATGAATTTTCAAAATTACTCATGTTCAAGGAGGAACTACCTTCTCCAAGCTAAAAGCATGCTCAATATAATCTCATGGAGCTCATATGCAATTCGTTCTCAAAAAGCATAGCTAAATCATGTTCATCAATTCATCTCATGAAGTCTATAAGCAACTGATACTCAATGCATAACAACATGAGGAAAATCAATCATATAAACTCATTTTCTTTCAAAACACAAGTTTTCATGAACATGCATAACATAAGGAAATCCGGGAAACACATAAAACACATGACTCCAAAACAAAGAACAAACCAAGAGGAACTCATTACCTCAAGCTAGAGTACGAGTAGAAGGAAAAAGATGAGGATATCAGGACATAATATCGGCCTCAGCCTTCCAACTAGCACCCTCAACTAACTGATTCCTGCACAACACTTTCACGGAAGCTATTTCCTTGTTTCTCAACTTCTTAACTTGCCGGTCTAGAATCTCTACCGAAACTTCCTCATAAGAAAGACTCTCCTTAACTCCCAAACCTTCTAAGGAAACTATGGATGTCGGATCACAAACACATTTATTCAACATAGAGACATGGAAAATCGAATGCACCGATGCCAACTCATTTGGCAAATCTACCTCATAAGCAACCTTACCAACATGCCTCAAAATTTGATATGGGCCTACATATCGAGGACTATGCTTCCCCATCTTACCAAACCTTATTACACCCTTCATGGGTGAGATTTTCATGTAAACCCAATCGTTAACATCAAACTTTAGATCCCTTCTTCTCACATCGGCATAGGACTTTTGCCGACTTTGATCCATTTTCAACTTTTCCCTTATAAGCTGAGGTTTCTCCTATAAGCCGAGCTTTCTCCATGGCCTCTTGTACCAATTAGTGATCTATCAGGGCAACTTCACCCACTTCAAACCATCCTATAGGAGACCTACACCTCCTACCATATAAGCCTTAAATAGATCCCTACCAATACTCGAGTGATAGTTGTTATTGTAAGCAAACTCAATCAATGGAAAATGGTCATCCCAATTACCCTTAAAATCTATCAGACAAGCCCTTAAAATAACTTCCAAAGTTTGGATAGTACGCTCCGCTTGGCCATCATTTTGGGGATGAAAGGTCGTGCTAAGCTTAACACTAGTACCAAGATCCTTCTGGAAAGACTTCCAAAACTGAGAAGTGAACTGGGTACCGCGATCGGAAATAATGGATAAAGGCACTCCATGCAACCTTACCATTTCTCTCAAATACAACTTGGCATAGTCCTCCGCCGAATAAGAAACTTTGACGAGAAGGAAATGAGTTGATTTCCTCATCCGATCTACTATCACCCAGATCGAATCATGTTGTCGCCGGGTGCGAGGAAACAAGCTATAAAGTCCATGTTCTAGTCTTTCCGCTTCCAAGTAGGAATGGTAATGTTTTGGGATAAACCTCCCGGTTTGTGATGCTCAACTTTCACCTATTGGAAGTTTGGACACTTAGCCACAATTCCGGCAATATCCTTCTTCATCCTATTCCACCAATAGACCTCCCATAAATCACGATACATCTTTGTGCCTCCTGGGTGAATGGAATATCGCGAACTATGGGCTTCTGTCAAAATCTGTTCCCTCAAGTCATCCACATTTGAAACACATAACCCATCTTGGTATCTAAGTACACCATCTGCTCCTTGGGAGAAAGCCTCAAGAGATTTCTTAAGCGCCGCCTCTTTCAATTCTACCAAAATTGGATTAAGACCTTGCTTGGCTTTCACATCCGCTGCGAAAGACAATTGTAAACTATTGTGAACCATAACACTACCCTTTGTGGAGTCCACTAGTTGAACACCTAATCGAGCCAATCTATGAACATCTCAAACCAACTCTTTCTTTTCATCTTCAATATGGGCAACACTACCAATAGATAATCGACTAAGAGCATCTGTTAGCATTAGCTTTACCAAGGTGATAAACAACACTCATGTCATAATCTTTTAATAACTCAAGTCACCTTGTTTGGCGAAGACTTAGATCTTCTTGATTCAACACATATTGCAAACTCGTGTGGTCGGTAATCACATCTACATGTGTTCCATACAAATAGTGTCTCCAAATCTTTAAGGTAAAAACGACTGCATCTAACTCAAGGTCGTAAGTAGGATAATTCTTCTCATGGATTTTAAGTTGCCTCGAGGCATAGGCAACAACTTTCAAATTTTGCATAAGTACACACCCTAGCCCAATTCTTGAGGCATCACAATAAACCATAAAACCATATGTCCCTTCTGGTAAGGTCAACACCGGAGTGGAAGTAAGTCTATCTTTGAACTCTTGAAAACTCTTCTTGCACGCTTAGGATCATATGAACTTAGCCTTCTTTTGAGTCAAAGTCGTCAAAGGAGAGACAATTGAAAAGAAACCCTCCACAAACCTTCTATAGTAACCGGTTAAATCCAAGAAACATCTAATAACCGAAGGAGTTAGAGGTCTAGGCTAACTCTTGACCACATTTGTCTTCTTAAGATCAACCTCAATACCCTTACTTGAAACAATATGTCGAAGGAAACCTATGGACCTTAACCAAAATTCACATTTGCTAAACTTTGTAAAGAGTTGTTATTCCTTAAAAATTTGCAATACGATCCTTTAATGATCAATATGCTCATCTTCACTCCCTCAGTAGATCAAAATATCATCAATGAACACAATCACAAACATATCAAGGTATTAACTAAACACCCTATTCATCAAATCCATAAATGCCACCGGAGCATTAGTCAACACAAACGACATTACCATCAACTCATAATGTCCATACTGAGTTCGAAAAGTCGTCTTCAGAATTTCATCATCTTTCACCCTCAATTGGTGATAACCCGATCGGAGATCAATCTTAGAGAAATAACTTACTCCTTGAAGTTAGTTAAATAAATCATCTATCCTTAGAAGAGGATACTTATCCTTAATGGTCACCTTTTTCAACTGTCGATAATCGATACACATACGAAGAGAACCATCTTTCTTTCTAACAAACAACATTGAAACACCCCATGGAAAGATACTCTCCCGGATGAAACCCTTATCCAACAAATCTTTCAATTGTTCTTTCAACTCCTTAAGTTCTTCCAGAGCAATACGGTAAGGAGGAATATAAATAGGCTGCATATCTGAGAGAAGGTCAATGTCGATGTCTATTTCACGCTCTGGAAGAATATTGGGTAAGTCATCTGGAACACTTCCGGAAACTTATTAACAACGGGGACCGACTCGAAAGTAGGGATTTTGGAATCCACATCCCTCACCCTAACTAGATGGTATATGCAACCCTTAGAAATAATCTTTCTACCTTTAACATAAGAGACAGACTGACACTTAGGAATAGAATTTCCCCTTTTCCATTCTAGGACAGGCTCATTTGGGAAATGAAACTTGACTACAAGAGTTCTAGAATCAATAGAAGCCTAACATGAATGCAGCCAATTCATACCCAAGATAACATCAAAATCTAGCATATCAAGCTCTACCAAGTCAACAAGATTAACTCTATGGGACAAGGAAATGTGAAACTTTCTATAGACCCTCTTACCCACAATAGAATCATCAACAGGAGTAGAGAGAGAAAAAGGTTCTAACAACACATCAGGAAGAACATCAAACTTTATAGCCATGTATGGCATAGACAAGGTAGCACCGGGATCAAGTAAATTATAAACATCAAGTTGGACAACTTTCAACAAACCGGTAACCACATCGAGAGAACCATCTTGTTCAACACGAGTTTGAAGTGCACAAAATTGGTTTTTCTTAGGAGCATTGGAACCCGCACCACTAGGAGGAGCTTGCTTGCCCTCTTTTCCTTTAGCCATAAGCATCGGGCAATCCCTCATTTTGTGACCACTCTTACCACAACCAAACCAACCATCTATGTCGGCTAGGCACTTACCCTCGTGTTTCCTTCCACACCTAGTACAAGTAGACATGGGCAATGAAGATCCACTACCATTTCCTCCTTGAGGCTTTGGGTTAGAAAGCCTATATTTGTTGAACTTAAGAGGAGCATTAGAGGAACCTTGACAGGAAAAATTTTGTAAAAATCTAGGACGACCTTGTCAATCAGACCTTTTATGAGAGAAATTTCCATCTTCGGTCTTAGCCTTCTTTACCTCTCTAGAATTTTCCTTAAGCTTCTCCTCCTCAATTTGTTGTGCATGCACCATGAGACGAGATATTTCCATGTCATTAATGAGAATGGCAGTTCGGCACTCTTTAACCACCATTTTGGACACACTCAAAATAAACTTACTCATCTTAGCCCTTGATTCAACAACCATAGTTGGAGCATACTTGTTACGCCCCGAGCTACCCCGAGACGCGGACACGGGACCTAGGACCACAAGTGATCCCAAGCTAACCCTGCTGGTATGATCATGAGCATACTAAAGATAATAAACTAATGCGAAAGCTAAATAATAAATAACATGAAAGGATGGGGAATACCCATATACTATAACTGAGATAAATGAAAACTGATGAGTTTAATACAAAGAAAATATTAACTCAATACTAAGCTGAATCTAACTATGTCTGAAATAAGCCTCTAAACTGACTAGAAATGTTGGGGCATGCCCCAACTAGATCTAGTAAAACTGAAACTAAAGACTAAAAGCGATAAAGATAAACATGTCACTAGTCCTCGAAGAATGAGGACTCA
>NW_006238939.1:3021787-3021940 GCF_000226075.1 Solanum tuberosum | reverse complement strand
CGAACTGAACATGCAAACTGAGAATGCAACAATTAATCTGATAATGATGCATTAATAACAGAGGCATGTATAACTGTTTAACTGAGATATCTGACCTAGCTTGTGTAATTCAAGAACTAAAGAAATACATAGCTAGGGTTCTGAAATTCATGC
>NW_006238939.1:3006596-3021246 GCF_000226075.1 Solanum tuberosum | reverse complement strand
GGACTGACGGGCCGTCATTCAATCGACGGTCCGTCGATTGGAAACGTCGGTCGAGTCTGCCCGACATGGCTTCACTAAAACGGGCATAACGTTTTACTCGGAGGTCGAAATTTAGCAAACTCGGTGGCGTTGGAAAGATAATTAAATTATCTATCATATCATAGGTTATAGGACACTTAATTAATTCTGAGCTAAAAGTTATGACCATCTGAAGTTGACCCATTAATAATTTTCATCTAACTAGCTGCTAACCCTCATCTACGGCCAGACCTACGGACCATGGATCGAATGACGGTCCGTGCTGGTCGACCGTAATTCATGTCAGAGGTTGGGTAAAGGAGATCTGGATCCACGGTCACAAACCACGGACCGTGGTCTGATCTACGGACCATGGGTCTGTCCGTGAGTCGGGACTTAGCTAATTTTTCTGAGCTGGTTTGGAGAGGGGTTGCAGTAGTGAACCACGGACCACCAGTACGGGCCGTGGTCTGACCTACGGTCCGTGGATGGTGACCGTAAGTTGCACCTGCAACTTCTCAAAATCTACATTTTTGGTCTGCTTCGGATACGGGGTGTTACAATACTAAGACAATTGTGTGAACTTTAGAGCATATGCCCTTACACTCATACTTTATTTTCGAAGGTTAATGAACTCAAGCACCTTGGCTTCCCTCATCTCAAGGGGAAAGAACCTATCAAGAAAAGTGGCCTTAAACTTCTCCAATCATGAGGGCCTGTATCTTCCGTTATCCTTTTTTTCCATTGGTTATACGATATTTGAGCCAAACCCTTTAGTTGATAAGCGGCCAACTCCGCATTTTCCACCATCGTAACTCTCATGATCATCGAAACCTTATAGCCATCATCAATAAACTCTTGAGGATCTTCCTCAACTTTGAAACCATGAAACTTCGAAGGATTCATCCTTGTCAAGTCCCTCACTCTTGAAGTCGATGTACCCGCATTTGGGTTCACGGGAAGCACTACCTTCATATTGTCTTGGGACGTCAAGGCTTGATCCAACTCTTGAAAAGAATCCCTAAACTCCACATTCGATACTTGCTCGGCAAAAGGATCAACCGAAACTTAAGGATCTTAGGGAGGAGCTTCTTGTTCCACATTCTTCCTCGCATTCCTTTTAGTATAAGCTCTTCGAGTCACCATATCCTGAAGAACATAGGATAAGGATTAAGAAAGAGACCTTATAAATTTAAACTCTATCGCACGACTTAAAAGTAATGAAAGATTAGGAGTTTCCTAATCATCTTGTAGCCTATCATTCATAAATGTGGTGTGCTTCACACTTATGAACAAGACTCTACTAGACGTGGCTTATGAGAAATCCTAGGAACATTCTAAACCTTGTGCTCTGATTACCAAGTATGGCATGACCCAGGGGTACCCCCTAAATGTAACATGACATATAGAACCTCGAAGGACTCCATACAAGACACATAGCTCTCATAACACAATAAATAGAACAATAAGAGTAAAACAATAGTCCAAGTCCAAAATATTTTATAAAAGCAAAGTGGAAGTCTTATACACTTGTCTAATCATAGCCATCTAATACAATATAATGAAATTGGGCCTATCTCATACATCATGTCCAAAAGAAGTACATAAAAAGGAACTACATCAATGAAAGTCCGTCCTCAAAGCATGAGGACTCACCAAACATCAGAAATATCTCAAGTCAACCTCTAGCCACGAAACTGAGAAACCTGACTATGGGACCCTACATTTGAGGAAATGTAGGCAAGAGTATAAGTTAATACAAAACAATGTACCAAGTATGATATTCATGCATAAAAACGTTTAAATAATGCTAAAAAGGACATTTCATTTCATGACATGCAATTGACCAAGCTAAAACCATGATAGGAGAGTTAGAAAACATAATACATAAATCATGGTCAATGCAAGCTAACATCATCTTTAAAACCTTTGAAATCATATGCATTACTTCTTGAAGTAACCTTAGTTTATTATTAATGTGAGGAATTAGCATTAACCAACATAGAGACCATGTGAGCTATAACATGATCCCCCGGTGTCTCCTACACCATAAAGGGTTGTCCTACTTGCCAAAGTAGAACCATGAACTTAGCTTAATTGGATCCACTAGCTAATCGACCTATGGGGGCACATAGTTAAGGGATAAGGAGATGTCTACTAGAAACCCGACCTCTACTAACGGGAGAGCTTCCATCTTATTAGATTGCTTCTAGAAACCCGACCTCTACTACGGGAGAGCTTCCATCCCATTATCAATATCCTCTTGGTGCTAAGCATAAATGTCACGGAATAGTCATTTCTTACTTGACCTCATTATTCACGGAAAGGTACCCTTGGACAACCATTCCAAGCTAGTTTCATTAAGATAACTCTTACTCTTTGATTCAATTAGGTGAGAAAGCTCTTCAACCTAAGAATCCTTTCTATGTGAGAAAACATTTCACATCATGCTAGTATGTGTTTATGAGAACATCCTTTCACAGCACAACATTATCATTGGTAGTTTACTCTCAAAGCACCCTTAAAACATTTGCATAGTTTTCATAAGAAAATGCATAAGTCCATAATTTACCTCTTGAGGTTCAAAACTCACTTTCAATCATCAACACTTAGAAAACATGGGTTAGATATGGATGTCATCATAAATACATGAAAAGTTTGCAATACATGCTTCATTTTATAAAACTCTTGCTTTATACTCAAAATCCCACATTATATGGCTCATAACTTGAAAACATGGGGATTACATTGGTTCATGGAGAAATCATCATTAAATCATAGTATTTTATCAATTCATGCATAAGAGATCATAATTCAATCATTTATATCAATAATGCAAAGGACCCATGACAATTGAAGAAAACCCTAACTCAATTGGGGATTTCTAAATTTGAAAATAGAGGAATTTGAAAACTCCATGAATGGAATAAATCCATTGATGAAACTATCATACCTTGAATCCAAAATCTAGCCTTCAATGGAGGAATTGAGACCTTGCCTTGAAACCTTAGGTTGAATCTTCTTCTTCAAGTTTCTAGAGAGAGAAATATTTTGGAGAGGAGATTTGGTTTTCTTTTGTGATTTTGGGAGAATGAAGTGAATGGGCTAATTTGAGGGGTTCAAAATACTTATATTGGGGTCTTAGGGAAGGCTAAAATGACGTAGTATAGGAACTAATTAATTAGGAAAAGAGTCAACTACCCCTGAACCTAACTGCCAGTTGCCACCAACCTACCAACCATGGACCCCAGTCTACGGACCATGGTCAGATCTACGGTTTGTCCTAGTGGACCGTCATTAGTGATCAGAAACCATGATTTTGGGGCGTTGAACCACGGACCATAGTCTGACCAACGGTTCGTGGGTTGCACCTACAACTTCTGAAAATTGGTCTCATTTCCCCTTTTTGGAAATAGGGTGTTATAGTATATTTACGCTGTCTTTTTAACGTTTATTTCTGCATTTACAAGCCTTTTTCTAAAAATCATCCATATTCCTCAAATTTTCATGTATATTCTCCCATAGATCTGGCACTCGGAGTACCGAAAATATTTTTCTCAAGAAACTTTACTTGGACCTCTGTAGTGAGTTGGGAACCTTCACTTATACTCACACATTATTTTTAATGCCCATTTCCCCATTTACAAGCCCTTTTTTAAGAATCTCCCAACTTTCCCGATTTTTCATGTGTATTAGCCCATGAATGTGGCCCAGAGCAACCCAAAATATTTTTCTCAAAAAACATTATAAAGACCTCTGTAATGAGTTGGAGACCCTTCACATATATTAACACCATTTTTTTAAAGCTCATTTTCACATTTACAATCACTTTTTTAAGAAACACTTAAATTCCCTGATTTTTCGTGTGTATTAGCTCATGGATTTTGAGCCTGGAGCACCCAAATATTTTTTTCTCAAAAATCTTTATGAGGACCTTCGTAATGAGTTGGGGAACCTTCATGGATACTCACACCATTTTTTAACGCCCGCATTTACAAGTCCATTTTTAAGAATCGCCCAAATTCCCCAATTTTTTATGTGTATTAGCCCATGGATCTGGCACCTGAAGCACCCAAAAAATATTTCTCAAAAACCTTTGTGAGGACCTTCATAATGAGTTAGGGAACCTTCAAGTATACTCACACTATTTTTTAACGCCCATTTCCGTATTTACAATCCCTTTTTTAAGAATCGCCTAAATTCCCCGAGTTGTCGTGCGTATTATCCCATTGATCTGGCGCCCAAACCACCCAAAGATTCTTTCTCAAAAAACTTTATGAGGACCTCCGTAATGAGTTGGGAACCTTCATGTATACTCAGACCATTTTTTTAACGCCCATTTCCGCATTTACCTGCCCTTTTTAAAGAATATCCCAAATTCCCAATTTTTCGTGTGTATTAGCCAATGGATCAGACTCCCAGAGCACACAAAATTTTATTCTCAAAAAACTTTATAAGGGCCTCCGTAATGAGTTCGGAAACCTTCTGGTATACTCACACAAATTTTTAATGCCAATTTCTACATTTACAAGCCCTTTTTTTAAGAATCGCCCAAATTCCCTGATTTTTTGTGGGTATTAATTAGACCATGGATCTGGCGCCCGGAGCACCCACATTTTTTTCTCAAAAAACTTTATGAGGACCTCCGTAATAAGTTGGGGAACCTTCACATATACTCACGCCATTTTTTAACGCCCATTTCTGCATTTACAAGCCTTTTTTAAGAATCGTCCAAATTCCTTGATTTTCATGTGTATTAGCCCATGGATCTGGCGCTCAGAGCACCTAAGATTTTTTTCTCAAAAAACATTATGAGGACCTCTTTAATGAGTTGGGGAACCTTCATGTATACTCACACCATTTTTAACGCTCATTTCTACATTTAAAAGCCCTTTTTAAGAATCACCCATATTCCACAATTTTACGTGTGTAAATGCCCATGGATCTGGCGCATGGAGCGCCCAAAATATTTTTCTCAAAAACCTTTATGAGAACCTCCGTAATGATTTGGAATGCCTTCACGTATTCTCAAACAATTTTTTAACGCCCATTTCCGCATTTACCAGACCTTTTTTAAGAATTACCCAAATTCCATGATTTTTCATGTGTATTAGCCCATGGATCTGGCGCACTGAGCTCCCGAAATATTTTTCTCAAAAAACTTTACTAGATCCTACGTAATGAGTTGTAATACCTACACGTATATTCACACAATTTTTTAACGCCCATTTCCTCATTTACAATCTCTTTTTTAAGAATCACCTAAATTCTCCAATTTTCATGTGTAATAGCCCACTGATCTTGCGCTCGAAGCACCCAAATTTTTTTTTCAAAATACTTTATGAAGACCTCCATAATGAGTTGGGGAACCTTCACGTATACTCACATAATTTTTATAACGTTCATTTCCGTATTTACAAGCCCTTTTTTTTAAGAATCGCCTAAATTCACCAATTTTTCGTGGGTATTAGCCCATAGATCTAGCGCCCGGAACACCCAAAATTGTTTTCTCAAAAAACATTAGAAGGACCTCTGTAATGATTTAGGGAACCTTCATATATACTCACACCATTTTTAACTCCCATTTCCATATGTACAAAGCTTTTTTAAAGAATCGCCCAAATTTTAGATTTTTCGTGTGTATTAGGGCGAATCTTAAAGGGCGAATTTTTCATGGTCCCTACAAGACTGCATATGTGAAAAGGATGACAAGACAGCTGTTAGAAAAGCTGCCACCTCTGATGTGGTTGGTGCACGTTCTTTTAGAGAAGCAAACTCTCAACCAATGAGGTCGTATCAAGAAGTTTGTGTTCATTTGATATAATCTCTCCTCACAAAATACAAACTCAAGATTTGGCAAACAAAATTCTTAAGCTTACAAAGAGAAACCCATCTTCAAGGAAGAACACTGCTCAACTCAACAAAGGGACCTGATAGAGTGAAGAAGATTCTTGTTGTATTTTGAGCTTTGTTTCTTATGTGCTTACATTGTAAATATACTCCTAAGTTATAAAGGATAGTATATCATTTTCTTGTCTAAATATTTAGTTTGAGTCGTACTAACTAAAGTTATTTAGTCGAATCTTCTAAGTTTTGGTCAAGCCTTTTACACCATTGTTTTGGTGTTCTCTTGGGTAGAGTTGCCTAGGAGTGTCAACAAGAGTTAGTTGATGTATGGTGCAGCAGAGTTTCTGCTCGTTTAAGCTCTTGTCTTGGAGATTGGAGTTGGTGGCTAGTGTTATCCTTGGGGGTTCTTAAAGTCTAGATCAACTAGAGTTAGTTGGTTTAGTGGGAAATAGGTAATTTCTTTGGCTCGTTTAAGTAATAGGAGTATTACTTAGTGTGGGATTAGAGTGTTAATCTCACTGTTGTGGTTGTAATCTGTGTTTCACTTTTGCTTGAGAAGATTAGTGAAAACAGTTGGAAAATCCTGTGTGACAGGTCCTGGTTTTACTCCCATGAGCAAGGAGGTTTCCACGTAAATCTCTTGTGCCTGTTTCACATTGTGCTATTTATTTTCCGCACTTTTACTTCAGCTACTGTTCTTGCTGATTCAAGGGACCTGGTCCGTTGACTAATAGTGGGCGCATACATTCCAACAATTGGTATCAGAGCTTGGGCTCTCTATCTGGTTAACACCAAGAGATATATTCCTGCAAGTAATGGCGACACCAGTGAGCGTGCAAAGAAGTTAGTACCCTACAAGGCCACCTCTTCCTGATGGTAATTTCTATAGATGGTGGAAGATTTGGATGAGTGACTATCTCATGGCTGAGGACAATGAGGTATGGAACATTATTTGTGAAGGTCCTTATGTGCCAACTATGGAGGTTAAATATGGATAGGTCACAAGAGTCATTCCCAAAACTCGACAACAATTTAATAACTCTGACAAAAGGTTAGTCGAGAAAAACTACAAGGCTAGAAAGCTAATGATGTGTGGCCTTAGTGTAAATGAATACGATCAGATCTCATCTTGTGAATCAGCCAAGGAAATCTGGGGTCTGTTGAAAACAACGTATGAGGGTACTGAGGAAACAAGGAAATATAAGATTGATCTCTTTACTACTCAGTTTGAAAGCTTCACCATAAAAGAAGATGAATCTATTCATGAACTACGTACCAGATTCTCTACCATCGCCAATGAGCTCATGTTCCTTGAAGAACATGTCCCTCTGTGCAAGCAAGTCTCTAAGATACTAGAAATTCTTCCCAGATCTTGGACAAATGAATTTTTGTTTAGCGATAAAACAAGGGATTCTGAAGTGGTGACTTTGAATGCACGATTCGAACATCTTCAAGTTCATGAGTTGCACAGAAAAAAGGAGAGTCTCATTATCAAGGGCAAAGACAAAGAGGGGGACCAGATCCGTCACAAGACAAGCAGAAGAGAAGCTTTTTATCAAGTAGTAAAGAAGGATCTGACTGCATGGGAAAATTTCTCAAGTGACTCAGATGATTCTGAACACTCTGATGATACTTTCATGGCAAAGTCAGATGAGAAAAATGGTGGTGAAAAGGTAAATCTATCATATTTCAAGCAAAAATTGAATACATTTTCTACTAGTAAATTGAGAAAGGTAGATGTTGTATTACTTGATTTCATAAGTGAGCTAACAACTTAGAAGGATCTCGTGAACAATAGCCTAGACATCTCTCAAGATGGAAAAATTGCTTTAGTTGCCCAAATATCTTATATTGAAAGTCAAATGGTGGTTCTTGAAACTGAAAATCTAGAACTGAAGGAAAAGATAAAGGGCTGACTACTACAGTTTTTTAAAGGAAAGAACGAGGCCAGCAGCTTGAACTTGGAGCTTGAAAACAAGCTGCACACTGCTGAAATGAAGATGAAATTGGATCTAGAGAGAAATCTTGTGTTGGAGAGGGACCTGGCCCGTGTAAAAGAGGAACTGGAAAAATCCCTCAAATGGACCAATTCCTCTAAGATTCTTACAAATCTAATTGGTCAAGGCAACAACAGTAGAAGAGGGCTGGGCTATGAGAAGATAGATTCATCATACAATCCTCACAACAAAAATGTTTCAGATGTTGATAATCTGTTGTGTGTGCATTGTGGTAGAGATGGACATCTTAAGAAAGATTGTCCGGTTTTGAAAAAATATGAAGGAAGTTCGTCAAACTATTCCAAACAGAGGAATAGACTGAACAAGGGACCTAGTCTTGCTTCTGGTCCCAAGTTGAAGAAAACCATCTGTCTTACTGGACAAAAGATTTTCTTATCACTCTATTATATGCTTACTAGGAACTCCGTCTCAAATGGGTTCCTAAGGCTAACAAGTGATTTTCTATGCAAGTGAGAGAAGGTAGCATCAATCAGTGTTGGTTTATGAATAGTAGAAGCTCAAAGCACATGACTGAGAAAACTACAAAACTTCCTCTCTCTCAAGGCACTTTAAGGTGGAGGTGTCTCATTTGGCGATGGCAAGAAAGGGTATAAATTTTGGTGTATGCATGTTTAGGAAATCTATGGAACACATTATTGAGGATGTGTACTATGTCAATGGTTGAAGTACGATCTTTCAAGTGTTTCACAGATTTGTGATGACTGAAATGAAGTTAACTTCTTATCAGAAAAATGTGTGGTCACAAACTTGCTCTCTCAGGTGATGATCTTGATAGAAAAGAGATGCAAGAACATGTATATTGATGATCTGATTACTGATCGTAGTGAAAGTCTCACTTGCCTTAGTGCTCAAAGTGAGAATGTTGAGGCATGACATGAGAGACGTGCTCATGTGAGTGCTTCTCTACTGAACAAACTTGTGTCAAGGGACCTGGTCCGTGGTCTACCCAAAATAAATTTACAGATGAAAAAGTTTGTAATGCTTGTGTTAAAGAGAAGCAGATCAAATCATCCTTCAGGTGGAGTAAGCATGCTTTTAATCTTTTAAAGAACTTTCGGGCTGAAATGGTGAATAGTACATGTTCTGTGACTAAAATGATGATATTGAGAAGTTTTATCTCAATATTGATGAAAGAATAGTTGTGGGATATTCTTCCTCTAACAAGGCTTATCAAGTGCATAAAAACAAGAATTGTGCATTGAAGAAAGTGTTCATGTGAATTTTTTATGAGTCGGTAAGAATAGAGAAGTTGTAAAACAAAGAAGTTTCTGAGGTGGAAGAGTTGCTTCAGATTCAGAGAGATGGGCTAAACAGTAAGCTTGCTAAAGAGCATCCTCTTCATGAATCCAGCAATCTCAAGGAAGTTGATGCAGATGATGAACCTGATGAGGGACCCGGTCCGGTAGACAGTGCTGAACAAAGATGATGCAGTTCAAACTGATAATGTGAATTCTGAAGGTGAGAATGAAGAAGTTGATCAAGCTCAATTTGAAAAAAGCAAAGTATGAAACTCGGTTCCCCAACAAGCTGATAGGTTGTCCAAATTCCTCTTCAACAATGGCTTCAAAGAGGTAAAATTGACTAAACCCTCTTTTTGAAATCACAAGGAAAGGAATTGGTGATTATTCAAGTACATATTGATGATGTCATCTTTGAAGCAACCTTTGAGGGGTTGTGTGAAGAGTTTGTTCCACTCATGAATAGTGAGTTTTAAAGTGAGCATAATGGAAGAATTAAATTTCTTCTTCGAGCTGTAGATCAAGCAAACCTCTAAAGGTACCCTCGATTGTCCAGAAAATTACATCAATGAGCTTTTCAAAAGGATTAACATACTTGAAGTCAAGATAATGTTAAAGAGGGGTAATGTCATCATGAAGTTTTGCAAAATGGAAGATCAAGTGGCTGACATCTTCACCAAAGTCCTAAGCAAGGACTAGTTTTTCAAGAACATTTATAGACTCATAGGGACTTAGCTGAAGGGAAGAAGATAGCACAGCTTGTTCAGGGCAATTGATGTCTGATCAAAGACAAGAACCTGGCACCAGCTTATAAAAGTTGCTGAAGAAGTTTCATATTATGGATGCCAAGACAAATCATACTCCCATGGGCACTAACTTGAAGCTGGATGTTGATGAACCTGGTTCAGAGATTCCATTCTTTTACAAAGGAATCATATTTTAAGGCTGCAAAGGATATCTTGAGACATTTGAAGAAGACAGGGGACCCGGTTCTATTATGTCCATCAGGAGACTTTTTTATTTGGAGTACATGGTGATGCTGATTATGCTGGGTATCAAGTTGGTGGAAACAGTACCTTAGGAGTGGCTTATGTTATAGGATGATTTCTCACTCATGGGGAACTAAAAGGCAAGATTTAGTTGCTCTTTCAACAACTGAGGCAGAGAATGTAGCAAGTGCAGCTTGATGTGCTCAACTTTTGTGGATCAAGCAGTGTCACACCCCTTTTTGCGCACAGAGGTGGAAGGGTTTTTTCCAATTTAAGTGACGGTATTGATTAATGGATTGTTTTAATTTTTCAGAGTCGCCACTTGGAATTGAGTTGTGGTGTTCCAAGTCACCTTTTCGAATCCCTAATCAATAGGAAATGACTCTTTTAGTTTTGGTCTACGAACTAGAAATTCAGGTAAGGAATTCTGTTGACCGAGGGGAAGGTATTAGGCATCCCTCGAGTCCCGTGGTTCTAACACGGTCGCTTTTATTGACTTATACTTATTTTAATATGTTTTTGGATAATTTGTGTCTAAGGCCATGGTTCACTTATTTTTTAATTGTTGAATTTTTATTAGTCTTAAACCGGATGCATAACTGCATTCTCGATCTTGACATTTTAGAGACATAACTGTCTTCTTTGCGTCACACTTAATAACCTTATAACCTTATTTTTTGTAAGTCACTACCTTAAATTAATAAAAAAACTAATTATATTAGTGGACAAGGTGCATCACCGCATCCTTGAGTTTAATTATATTAGTGGACAAGGTGCGTCATCGCATCCTTGAGTTTATTTTAATATCTCAAAAAAGATGTGTAACCACATTCTTAATTGAAACAAATATTTTTATCATGCCGAAGTGTTCGGTCTAGCGTTAAACGAAAATATTTATTCCTTATAAAGAAAAGCAAATAAAGTAAAATACTAAACTTTTAGAATAAATTTTGGATCATTTTCATATCATTTTATTCTTTACCATTCTTAAAGTTGACGTCAAAATTAAACATACACTTTCTAATCCAACAACACAATACCGAATTGTTAAAAATAAGTCTCATTTTCTGTTTGATAAAATAAAACAACAATAATTTATTTACTTATGTTTAGCCTAACAATTCCTTACTTTTTCATTATTATATAAATGAAGACAAGACCAATGCCATGATCTTTCATTTTTAAGAGGTCAAAACTAATGAATAAAAATAAATAAATAAAAAATAATCATCAATTAAAGTTACCCTCATTTAGTAAACAAAGATATAACTCTTTAATCTAATATTCATATCAAGCAAATTATAAATAAAACAAAACTATAAGAAAACTATTCATATAATTACATCAAATTCCATAAATAAATTAAAGATTTAAGGCAAAGTTATACCTCAAATGAAGAAAATAAGTACCGCAAAATTTTGATCGAACCTCGATTAAAACCCTCACAAATCTTTTGTAGGTTGTTTGCAATGGTATATGTGTTGTGTTTAGATAAAGTAGTAATGAAAAAAGAAGAAAATATGTGAATGTATGATTATTGTTTGAAAGAAGAATAAAACAAAAATGGAGTTTTTGGTTTGGGGCGTGATTCTGTTATCTTTTTTTTCTTGCGTTTGTGTGTGTTGTGTATTTAGTTGCTTTTTTCTTTCTCTGTGTTTTCTTTTGTTTTTTGCGTGTTCCCTTTCTGATTGTGTGTTGTTTGCTAATATATCTAGGGTGTGTGGTACGTATAGGGAGTATGTAGTACGTGTGTCTGGATGAAGTGGTGTAGTATTTGTGTTTTTGGTTGAGGGAGTTGAGTGGAGTATATATTATGGGATAATGGGGATAATGTAGGTAAGGGTGGGGTAATTGGTAGAGAAAGTGGGAGTGAGGGTAAGTTATTATTATTTAGTTACTTTTAATAATATAATATAATACTATATAATATAATATAATTACTATAATATAGATATTATTTAATTATATTCTAAACTAACAAAAATTGTATAGCTAATAATAAATTATAATTAAGAAATATTAGCTTATTTATTAAACTAAAATTAAAATAAACATATATTTTGTTATTTTTAAATCTTTTGAATAAATTGAAAACAAAACTTAACTTAAAACATGACTCTATTTTTGTGGTTTTCAAATATTTTTACACTAAACTTACTAAAATATGATAAAATCAAAATATTTAATTTAAAAGTAAAAGAAATATTTAACCACTAAAATTTGTGTAAAACATCAAGTTCGGTCAAAAATTACGTGTCTACAGTTTGCCCCTCTTTGACTGAAAACACGAAGAGTTTGCAGACAAAGAAGTAGATAACGTGACAAATTTTGACCGGACTTGTATTTGAAGGAAAAATTTGTGTGGCTGAGTCTTGGGTTTGGACATCCTACATATCCCGGGTTATAAGGGAATCAGGTCACGTGTAGTTCAAGGAGATGAGGTGATGAGTTGGAGGTTAAGTGAGGTTCCATCGAGGCTCCAAGTCGCGGTTCCTATCCTTACATAAAAATAATGAAAGCTAATAGTCAAAAGGAAAAGAAAAAGAAAAGTACAAGCTCCTATCTATACAACTCCTCTTGAGTCTTCACTTGTGTCTTTACTTTCAGATATCACCTTGATTTTTTTTTATTTTTTTTTTAGGTGAGTATCTTGATCTTGAATTGAATTTGATGCTTAACTTGCCACTTAGAGTGAGTTTTTGGCACTCTTCAAAATGACAAATTGAAAATGTTCTTGAATGACTGCTTGTTTTGTTGATCAGTAGCTGAATAGAAGTGGGTGTCAGGAGGTCAGACTGCTACATGCATTGAAGAATTGGATTCTGGCTATCATTGGATTGATCATTCTAGAAAAAAAAGTTGAAACTTTGTTCTTGAATTTCAAATCCATGTTTCGCTTGAACTTTGTTCTTGAATTTCAAATCCATGTAGCGCTTGAAGAAACCTGAAAACCATCACAAACAAAAGAAATACACAAAAAAAATTGCCCCAGTTTTCACTGGAAAATTTTTGTGAGTTATTAGCAAATGTAAATTTAAAATATAAACTCAGACTAAGAAGTGTTTATCCTAGGAGAAAGTAACCAAATCCCATTATGTTTGAGGGTCTTGCTAATCCCATTGTCCAGGAGGGTCCTGCTAGGGTCCTACTAAGGTCCTGCTACTCTAATTCCCATTGTTTAGGAGGGTCCTGCTACTCTAATTCTCATTGTTTAGGAGGGTCCTTACTATACTACGTCCCATTGTTTAGGAGGGTCCTGCTACGCTAATTCCCATTGTTTAAAAGGGTCCTGCTACTCTAATTCCCATTGTTTAGGAGGGTCCTGCTACAGGGTCCTTGCTATACTACGTCCCATTGTTCAGGAGGGTCCTTGCTATACTACGTCCCATTGTTCAGGAGGGTCCTTGCTATACTACGTCCCATTGTTCAGGAGGGTCCTTGCTATACTACGTCCCATTGTTCAGGAGGGTCCTTGCTATACTACGTCCCATTGTTCAGGAGGGTCCTTGCTATACTACGTCCCATTGTTCAGGAGGGTCCTTGCTATACTACGTCCCATTGTTCAGGAGGGTCCTTACTATACTACGTCCCATTATGTAGGAGGGTCCCTGCTATACTACGTCCCATTATGTATGAGGGTCCTTGCTATACTACGTCCCATTATTCAGGAGGGTCCTTACTATACTACGTCCCATTGTTCATGAGGGTCCTTGCTATACTACCTGCTATCCCACTATCCAGGAGGGTCCTGCTAAACTAAATCTCAGTACTTAGGAAGATCTCAATTAACAGAATCATCAAATAAAATTACCACAATATTTTATCCCCTTTTTTTTTTAGTTTTTAAATGTCTTATATTAGGAAATGTTTATCCTAGTAAAAAAATAAAAAAACAATGAAAATAATTGTCTCACACTAGAAAATGTTTATCCTAGGATACAGAAAATAAATAAATAAATAAAATAATAATACTAATTACGATCTAGGACAAGAAAATGTTTATCCTCGGAGAAAATGAGAAATAAATGTCTCAATCTAGGAAATGTTTATCCTAAGAGAAAAATGCATGTAATTTTTATTTTTATTTTTTGCAATAATGTTCACAAATTTGAGTCTTTCATTTATTTTTTTTATTTTTTTTAATGGCAATCGATTTGTGGTATTTGACTTTGAGGATAGTTTCTCCTATTGTTGCCATGTTTGAAACTAATTTTATCTTTGAGATAAACTGCTTTCGTTTGCTAGTCAACTCACCTTGATAATCTTGAAAACATCTCTAGTTGTTCAAAACTTCCAACTTCATACTTGTTATATTGTTTCCACCCTCCAATAATCATTGAATCTTGTATTCATATAAATTCTCAAAATTTGTCAATTATTGGCAAGCTACTATGCATATCAATATTTCTTGAATCATGTCACATTTGAAGTGCTGACCAAACTTTGCTTTGTACAATTGAAAAGATGGTAGCAATTTTGAAATCATTTTCTGCTTGCTTAATGAAGACTATCTCAAGATTGAATTGAGCGAGACGCAAAA
>NW_006238939.1:3004038-3005773 GCF_000226075.1 Solanum tuberosum | reverse complement strand
TTTTTGTGATGAGGACTTTCTAGATTTTCCTTGGTTGGACCGAACTTCAAAATAAGGTTGCCTACGTATCTTGTCAAAGCAAGAATCAGGTCGAACGTAGTTCAGGAAGTTTGTTCTTTTGTTGTTATTGATTTTTTCAACCTTTTTTTTTTACTCTTCCTATGACTTCTATTTTATTTTTATTTTTTTTTGAAGTTGTGACTCATTTTTCCTTTTTTTGAATTTGTGACTCTTTTTTCTTTTTCTTTTTGACTGTATTTTGATTCCAAAAGAGGGGTATGAAAGAGAATAAATTTAAGGCTCAAAAGGGATATCAAAGGATTACACAATGTTTGGATAGTAGAATGAAATGCCTTCGTTATATCAATTATTAATAATGGCAAATACAAGCATGCCCTTTAAGATGTGAAGTGAAAAAATCATACATTATCTCTTTGCAACGTATACATTTATGGATATGTATATCAGCTTGAAATCTCCATTTGAGTAATACTTTCTTGACAAAAAATGACATACGTCAATTTAAATGAAACTTATTCTTTTAACCATTTTCGATACTAAAGGACGTATCAAGGTGTTTAAGTCATTTATTCATTTCCTCGAATGTATTTATTTTTTGACTTCTATGGTCTATTCATTTCATGGCTAGATATAATCTTAAGATCTTACCAAATCCTATTGCATATCATTTCACAAAAATTGAATTGAAAAGAAATGTATGTGGAAAGCCAAATAGAACGGGTCATTTTGACACAAAATAAAGATTAAATTACAATAAAAAAAACTCGATGACAAGACAACAAACTAAATTTAAAAAAAAAATCTAAATAAAAATATTATTATTTTTTTCATCAAATAATGCAAAAAATTTATTTTAAAAAATGTATAATAATTTCTAAAACAAGAAATATTTTCGTGTTTTCTCCGTCTTTTTAATTATTTTTTTAATAAGATCAAAAGATAATTTTTTTTATTGCATTAATCACACTAAAATGCGTCAATTTATAAAGACTTTCAAATAAATGCATTTTCATATAGCACATAAAATGAGCTAAGTGGTCAAGTAAGAGAGGGATACTTGTCCTGAACAGACCCAACTCTTGTTTTGAAGGTCACTAAATCACATGAAAATGATGCAAATAATCAGAGTCTTCTAGGGATAACCATGTCTATGTTCTAGTTTTACTAGGTTCAAACCTGAATAAGATAGGTATCTAGACTGGCTTACCCGAGTGGACAACTCGAGTCAGGGAGGGGAAATTTATCGGTAGCAGCCCTATTCCGACTTCATTGTTGGTCCAACCCTGCCTAACATTTGTGACTAAAATCCTTCACTAGGTGCCCAGACACTCCAGCTTTATCTCAAGGGAAAGTAGGATGCACAACTGCATTCCTGTGAACGTGTGTTAAGTGTATTTAAAGAATTAAAATGATTGTGCAAATTAAAATAATTTAATACAATTCAACAAATATCAAAGCAATAAGTAGCACATTAGACCAACATACACAAATATCTCAACAAAATAATAATAAGATTAAGTAAAAGTCAATATAATAAAACTCGAATTCTGGTTAGTCCCCAGCGGAGTCGCCAGAGATGTCACACCCCTTTTTGCGCATAGCGGCGGAAGGGTTTTTTCCAATTTAAGTGACGGTATTAATTAAGGGATCATTTTATTTGTTTCAGAGTTGCCACTTGGAGTTGAGTTGTGGTGTTCCAAGTCACCTTTTTATT
>NW_006238939.1:2995361-3000158 GCF_000226075.1 Solanum tuberosum | reverse complement strand
TATTAGTCTGCGAACCAGAAATTCGGGTAAGGAATTCTGTTGACCGAGGGGAAGGTATTAGGCATCCCTCGAGTCCCGTGGTTCTAGCACGGTCGCTTTTATTGACTTATACTTATTTTAATATGTTTTTGGATAATTTGTGTCTAAGGCCATGGTTCACTTATTTTTTAATTGTTGAATTTTTATTAGTCTTAAACCGGATGCATAACTGCATTCTCGATCTTGACATTTTAGAGACATAACTGTCTTCTTTGCATCACACTTAATAACCTTATTTTTTGTAAGTCACTACCTTAAATTAATAAAAAAACTAATTATATTAGTGGACAAGGTGCGTCATCGCATCCTTGAGTTTATTTTAATATCTCAAAAAAGATGTGTAACCACATTCTTAATTGAAACAAATATTTTTATCATGCCGAAGTGTTCGGTCTAGCGTTAAACGAAAATATTTATTCCTTATAAAGAAAAGCAAATAAAGTAAAATACTAAACTTTTAGAATAAATTTTGGATCATTTTCATATCATTTTATTCTTTACCATTCTTAAAGTTGACGTCAAAATTAAACATACACTTTCTAATCCAACAACACAATACCGAATTGTTAAAAATAAGTCTCATTTTCTGTTTGATAAAATAAAACAACAATAATTTATTTACTTATTTTTAGCCTAACAATTCCTACTTTTTCATTATTATATAAATGAAGACAAGAACAATGCCATGATCTTTCATTTTTAAGAGGTCACAACTAACGAATAAAAATAAATAAATAAAAAATAATCATCAATTAAAGTTACCCTCATTTAGTAAACAAAGATATAACTCTTTAATCTAATATTCATATCAAGCAAATTATAAATAAAACAAAACTATAAGAAAACTATTCATATAATTACATCAAATTCCATAAATAAATTAAAGATTTAAGGCAAAGTTATACCTCAAATGAAGAAAATAAGTACCGCAAAATTTTGATCGAACCTCGATTAAAACCCTCACAAATCTTTTGTAGGTTGTTTGCAATGGTATATGTGTTGTGTTTAGATAAAGTAGTAATGAAAAAAGAAGAAAATATGTGAATGTATGATTATTGTTTGAAAGAAGAATAAAACAAAAATGGAGTTTTTGGTTTGGGGCGTGATTCCGTTATCTTTTTTTTCTTGCGTTTGTGTGTGTTGTGTATTTGGTTGCTTTTTTCTTTCTCTGTGTTTTCTTTTGTTTTTTGCGTGTTCCCCTTCTGATTGTGTGTTGTTTGCTAATATATCTAGGGTGTGTAGTACGTGTGTATGGATGAAGTGGTGTAGTATCTGTGTTTTTGGTTGAGGGAGTTGAGTGGAGTATATATTATGGGATAATGGGGATAATGTAGGTAAGGGTGGGGTAATTGGTAGAGAAAGTGGGAGTGAGGGTAAGTTATTATTATTTAGTTATTTTTAATAATATAATATAATACAATATAATATAATATAATTAATATAATATAGATATTATTTAATTATATTTTAAACTAACAAAAATTGTATAGCTAATAATAAATTATAATTAAGAAATATTAGCTTATTTATTAAACAAAAATTAAAATAAACATATATTTTGTTATTTTTAAATCTTTTGAATAAATTGAAAACAAAACTTAACTTAAAACATGACTCTATTTTTGTGGTTTTCAAATATTTTTACACTAAACTTACTAAAATATGATAAAATCAAAATATTTAATTTAAAAGTAAAAGAAATATTTAACCACTAAAATTTGTGTAAAACATCAAGTTCGGTCAAAAATTACGTGTCTACAAGCAGCAACTTGAAGCTCTTAGAAGACCAAGCTAAGATAATCAAACTGATGTTGGGAATGTTGGAACCTTCTTGAATGGATCCTACCTGAAGCAATCTACTCTCTCATGACTATGCAAAGGTAGCAGGTATCCCTGCTTTTCAGTTATGTATGTGTTAGCAAATTCAGTCTCATACCTTTTGTAGGTATACACACATGGAAAAATGGCTGAAGGTATTCACACAGATCTAGGCAATCACATTCAAACTACAGAGAGGGACCTGGTCCGTTCTCGAAGGTTAGCACCCTTAACATTGCAGTTTGAATTATGCATGAGAACCATTGCAATTGCCACATGTTTGTCATTCAGGTATCTGACTGTTGTCCCATCTTTTGATGTACACCCTTTCACTTCCTTTATACTCCATATTTCTTTTCAAATCCCCTTCCAAAATTAGAAATTTTCATAACCCTCTTTTCTCCTCTCTCAAAAATACTTCAAATGGTTAAACCCTTTGTTCTTACTAGAGAATTTTTTGATGAAGATGTTTTTAAGTGTGAAGAGGGACCAGGTCCAACAAGCAAAAAGAAGAAGGTGAAAGAGATGATGTTCAAAAAGGAAGATTTTGATATTCTAAGAACTCAAAGTTTTCTGAATAGGAGGGTGTTTGACCTTGAAATAAAAAAACATGAAAAAAAAATGAAATGGTTCCTCAATTATTGATCTATTCATCTCGGAGGCCTTGAGTAAGTTTGATTCTACTAATCTTTCTGTAATGAGAAACTCAGGCTACCGCTGGAAGCTATGACAGTTGTTCTTGCTAACAAGGATACTGAAATGGTTTGCCTGAAAGATCAGCTTATGAAGCAGCACAATCAAAGAGACCAGGTTAAAAAAAAAAAAAAACTAGCAGCCCTGAAGGTTCAACATGAAGCCTGGGCAGCAAAGAATGTGAACTTCACAAGAGGCTAAGGGATATGCTCTACTAATTCTATCTTTCAATCCCTTTCTCCTAAGCCATTCCCTCTCTTCTAAACTCCTGTGTCAGTCGTGCTCATTTTCTATAGAAACTCAGTGGGCATTGTCTTGGTTCTCATTTGTAATAATATGTGCAATGCTTTGATTGTTGATCCTTATTTATGAATGAAAATGCCTTATTTCTTTTGACTTGTCTCATTACTTTATGCATTTTTACTCATGTCCAATGCTGCCCAAGTGGCCATGAATTTTCTTGAACTACATTTTTGTCAACTTGGTTTACTGCTTTAACCCTTTTTTATCATGATATCAAAGGGGGGAAATTGTTAAGGTAGTATGAGATCAATGATGTTAGCTACTTGAAGAAGACATGGTCATGCCGATAGGGGGAATCAATGTTAGTTGCTTGAAGAAGACATGGTCATACCGATAGGGAGAAGAAGTTGAACAAGTTTGTCATCATCAAAATGGGGGAAATACTGTTTTGATGTTTTGATGATTTGACAAACTTCAGAGATGATGAAAATAAAGGGACCAATCCAGTTACCTGAAGAGTTCTTGTTGATGTGGGGAACTGGTGAATAAGTATGTTATCATCAAAAAGGGGGGAAATGTTATTTTGGAGTTAATGTTAAGTTTTGATGATTTAACAAACTTAGAGATCTAACAAGGAACCAGATCCTTGTTATTGGAACTGATGATAAGGGAATGAATGAATAAACTCACTGTGAGGAATATTTGTATGTCATCATCAAAAAGGGGGGAAATGTTATATTCTAGGTGTTTTGATAACCCTCACAAATGCAGGGACCTGATCCCTATAGAGGGTTTCTCGTCCAGATTCAAAATGGGGTACAGTTGTAAAGCTGTCATGTCAGGTGGTAGGTGAAAAGTGCAATGTACTGCACTAATAGGAAGAGCGGATGAGATTGTCTATTTTAGTGGCTCACAAATGCAGGGATCCAGTCCTTGACAGAGTTCTCTCCATCAGATGTATAATGGTGTACAATTGTAAATATGTCTTGTTAGAGAGTTGGTGAAGTCGTCAGCGTACTTCATCAATAGAAACAAATGAGGTTGTTACTCCAGTGGACAATAATTATTTTTTTGGTCGATATAATCAACATGAGAAACAACAAGAAGATTCATTCATTCAAAAGAGAAAGAGAGTAAGCAAGTCTTCTCAAGAATTCACAAAGAACATTGCAACAGACATGGTCCCTACAAGACTGCCTATGTGAAAAGGACGACAAGACAGCTATCAGAAAAGCTTCCACCTCTGATGTGGTTGGTGCACGTTCTTTTAGAGAAGAAGACTCTCAACCAATGAGGTTGTATCAAGGAGTTTGTGTTCATTTGATATAATCTCTCCTCACAAAATACAACTCAAGATTTGGCAAATAAAATTCTTAAGCTTACAAAGAGAAAGTCATCTTCAAGGAAGAACACTGCTCAACTCAACAAAGGGACCTGTTAGAGTGACGAAGAGTCTTGTTGTATTTTGAGCTTTGTGTCTTATGTGCTTACATTATAAATCTACTCCTAAGTTATGAAAGGATAGTAGATCATTTTCTTGTTTAAATATTTAGCTTGAGTCATATTAACTAGAGTTAGTTAGTCGAATCTTCTAAGTTTTGGTCAAGCCTTTTACACCACTTTTTTGGTGTTCTCTTGGGTAGAGTTGCCTAGGAGTGTCAACTACAATTAGTTGATGTGTGGTGCAGCAAAGTTGCTGCTCGTTTAAGCTCTTGTCTTGGAGATCAGAGTTAGTGGCTACAGTTATCCTCGGGGGTTCTTAAAGTCTAGATCAACTAGAGTTAGTTGGTTTAGAGGGCAATAAGATTATTGTTTTGGCTCGTTTAAGTAATAGGAGTATTACTTAGTGTGGGATTAGGGTGTTAATCTCACTGTTGTGGTTGTAATCTGTGTTTCACTTTTGCTTGAGAAGATTAGTGAAAACAGTTGGAAAATCCTGTGTGACAGGTCGTGGTTTTACTCCCTTGAGCAAGGAGGTTTCCACGTAAAACTCTTGTGCATGTT
>NW_006238939.1:2948735-2992645 GCF_000226075.1 Solanum tuberosum | reverse complement strand
AGGGCAATAAGATTATTGTTTTGGCTCGTTTAAGTAATAGGAGTATTACTTAGTGTGGGATTAGGGTGTTAATCTCACTGTTGTGGTTGTAATCTGTGTTTCACTTTTGCTTGAGAAGATTAGTGAAAACAGTTGGAAAATCCTGTGTGACAGGTCGTGGTTTTACTCCCTTGAGCAAGGAGGTTTCCACGTAAAACTCTTGTGCATGTTATACATTGTGCTATTTATTTTCCGCACTTCTACTTCAACTATTGTTCTTGCTGAGTCAAGGGACCTGGTTCGTTGACTGATAGTGGGCGCATACATTTCAACACGTAGACAACTAATGTTTTCTACAAGATCATCGTGGTCATACCTTCTTTTGAAGTGTATAAAATTCTCACATTGGGCTTCTCTCAAACACATATCTCGAATGAAGTCATGCATCTTAAAAGTCTTGATATTTCCTAAGGAGCTATGCCTTCCCACCAAAGCCGAACTTCTATCAACTAACTCCATAAAATTTTCGTGTGCCACATCTTCTAGACTTTTATTTTTTAATTTTCTTGATGAAGCCCTCACCAATCCATAACTTTATTAACTTCCAGACCGGGATCTCACGAGTTTCTGCAAAAACTCCCATATAAAGGAAGCATGCTTTAAAGTATTGAGGCAAGTGGTTGTAGCTCAAAGAGAGTATATTCAAGCAATCCATAGTGTCAAGTGATCCTACCTTTTCTATAACATGCTCCCAAGAAATTGTCTCCTTGCTCATCTTAGAAAGTACACCACCAATTGCAACAACTGCAAGTGGCAACCCTTGACACTGATGGCAAATGTACCTCCCAATTTCTCCAATTCCGGAGGGTAACTACTGTTCCCAAAGACCTTATCTCGTAAAAGAGTCCAGCTTTCCTCCATGCTCAGAAAACGCATCTGGTGAAGGGAATTGCCAGAGCAAGCACAAGATGCAACATCTACAAGCTTTGTTGTCAACACGATTCGACTTCCATTATGATCATCCGGAAATGATCTCCTCACATGCTGCCAAGCCTCAATAGACCACATATCATCTAGGATAATAAGATATTTCCTTCCTTTTAAACTTCGATAAACTCTTTCAGCCAATTGCTCAGTAGTACTATTTTTTTCTACTTCATTGTTGACTTCGCCAATAGAGCGAAGAATACCAAGAAAAATTTCTCTAGTGTCAAATTCTTGAGATATATTTTTCCATGCTCGAACATAAAAATGGTATGCAATCAAAGAATCATCTTAAACTATTCTAGCCAGTGTGGTCTTGCCAATACCACCCATCCCTACAATGGGGACAACTTCGAGTCTTAATGATTACACGATGAGTCGATCTTTTATCTTTAGTAAGTCTTCATCCAGTCCAACGATTTTATCAGTTTGATCCAAAGGGAATTGAGTTGAAGTATCTCTTGAATGTGAAATTTTGTTGTTGAACCTGCTGATCTTTATCTTTTTCATTACCTATCTTTGTACCAAACCAATTTCTTCAATTGCATATTCCAAGTTTTGATGGAATATTGTATCAGCCTTTCTTCGTACTCTCCTTCTTTATACTGAAACGTAGCTATCATATACATTCATACTGGAGAAAAGTTCACTTTTCTGTCATAACTTTGAAAAAATAACTTCAAATTCTACTGCTTACTTTTACTCCATGACAATATCCTAGTGTTTGATCTGTGAAATTTGAAACTCCATAACAGTGTCCATGAAATTGAAAACTACACAAGATTGACTAATAAAAGTTGAAAAGGCATCATTGAGTGAACCAACAAGAATATTTCTCATAAGAAAAATGAGTTCATTTCTAAGATAGTCATTCAACTAATATTTTTAATTTCATGAAGTCACTTTCTTTGTCAAAAAAAATTAGAACCAAGACAAAAGGAGACTTTTTGAAATAATAATTCAGCACAAACAAGATCAAAAGTTATCTACTAACCCAGAATAACAACAACAACAACAACAACAAAATGCAATGTATTGAGAAAAAAAAAAGAGAAAAGTTTACTATGAGGGAAAAGAAATTACTCTTACAATAAAGAATACATCATAAGTGTCACGCCCGTGGCTACCCCGTTGACGTAAACACGGGACCTAGAATCATGAATGACCCCAAGCTAACCCTGAGTTTTCATATTACAGTATACTAAGATAAACTTAAATGAGAAATATTGTACGGAAGCTTAAAATCATAATATGAACTGAAGTGGGGAATACCCAATACTATCTGAATGTATAAACTGTATTAACAGTTCAATAACAACTGAAAGATCAAACTTAAATCTAAAACTGAATCCAACTATGTCTGAATAAAATCCTCTAACTAACTAGAGATGCTAGGACATGCCTCCAGCTAACTCTAGCAAAACTGAAACTGAACGACTGAAAGTAAAAGAAAACATGTTTATCGTCCTCAGAGAATGAGGACTCACCAGCGATGCTGCTGAACTGGAGATCGGGAATCGATCTATGTGTGATCTGAATGCTGACGACATGAACCTACATCACGAGAAGACATAGCACAAAGTATGTGTCAGTACTTGAAAGGTACTGAGCATGTAGGATAGGATAAAGCTGAACAATATACATAACTGAACAAAGCATACTGAGCAATGATATAAGATGAACATGATAAATATACTGAAAATACTAAATATGAACTAAACTGGATGCAATGACCAAATTCATAACATGCTAAAACTGAATACTGAATTGTAACTCATAACCTCGTCAATGCAATAGAATATGATTGTGGGAGATACTAATAACCGACATAAAACCACGTGAGCCAAACGTGGAGTCCGATGTATACACCCCATCGAGAGGACCTTGTATACCTTGCTAGGGGTATAAAGGCATGACTGGCGTGATCACTAAATATGATGCCCACAGAGGGAACTTAACCTACGGGAGCACGTAGTTCTGGGACTTTAAGGGTGACTGACCTTAGTCCAACTCAGTATTAAGCCTACTCCCAACTAGAGTGTATAAATTACAACATAACTGAAGTAAACTAATAGCTCAATATTCTGACATGCTAATTGAAAATGCAACATTAAGTACTGATAATGAAACATTTGAAAACTGAGGCATGTACATCTGTTTATTTGTCCTAGCTAGGGCAATTCATGAACTAAAAGAACTACACAACTAGGGTTCTGAGTTTGATGCAAGAATCTACAAAAAAACATTACTATATGATAAACTGATTAAGAACGTTACAAAAACTAAATCATCATAATTATCTAAAATTCTAGAAACCCTAGGTCTAGATAATATGAAGGGAATCAAGAATCTAACTAAATTCTAGGGACCTAATGGGTGAAAGGAACCCACTAGTGAAATACCACATACCTGGTGACAAATTTTACGAAGAAATCTTTCTATTTCAAGGCTAGAACTAAAGAAACCCCTGTTGTTGTTCTTGAGAATGCTAACACTTGAATTCTCTTCTTTTTGCTCTAGTTTTGGTTAAATTAGGTGAATGGTCGATTACGGTAAGTTTCGATAAAGTTACTAGGCTCAAATTGACCAAAACTACGTAGTTTAGGGGTTAAACAATGTATTTTAGGTGTCCAACGCATAGGGGAAAAGACCAAAATGACCCTACTTAAAATCTGATGGGGGCCGACTATGGACCCTATGACGGACCGTCATAGGGACTGCGGACCGTCAAGTGGGTCATGGTCCTTGGCCAGTAGCTACTGGTTATGGGTGGTTTGACCACGAGCCCTACCACGGCCCGTGTGAAGGACCACGGACCGTGAAGGTCGACGTGGTTCTTCACTTGGGCTGGTGGCCTGCTGGCTCAAGTCCACGGATGCCACCACGTCCCATCGTCAAGACCACCGCCCGTGGAGGGCTCCGTGGTCTAACGCCTGAGCTTGGTGGATTATGCTTGGCTAACAGGAGCCTCCCCATGGCTCATGGGGTGGTCCCCGGCCCGTGAAGGGTCCCGTGGTCCACCTCTTCTGGGAGGGCATGAGCCACAGGCAGGTCAACGGACCGTGGTTCCTTCCACGGTCCGTGAACCTTGTCGTGGTTCACCTGGTTTTGGTGGGTTTTCTGCTGAAAGTTCTAAGTTTTATTTCCGAGGTGTTATAATAAGTATGTTGTCCATAACTCTTCAAAAAAAGTGATTATCAGTAAAAAGATTTGAACTTTACACTGAAAGAGGAAAAGGGGATCATTTTAAGAAAAAAAGAACTGATTATCAGTAATGTTGGTGGTTTTTTTAAAAATGGAGCAGCACAAAATGATTAAACATGTCTCTCAATACTTTATTAAGCATAATAAGACGTTCAATAGCCAACTTGATAACATAATCTGCAGATAATAATTTCCATAACAAAAAATTTAAAAAGACTAAATAAGCTCAACAAAAAACAACCTAACAAATATTTAAAATTCAAATTCATCCTAAAACTAGGTAACTTATCATTTTAAAAAATGACTGCAGTAACTAAAATCAAACTCAACACTCCTTTGTTTTAGTTATTGCAATTTAAAAAAAGTTGTTCCTCCTTGATTTTTGCTTCTACAACTTGTCCTTGAAGATTGTTCATCAACTTGCACACTTTTGTAACATGATCGGCTTGTTTGCAGTTTCCACATATTGCATCAAGTCTCCACCAACAAAAAATTTCCAAGAGTGTTTTTCTTTTGCAGTATTTGTAAAGAGGATAATTACCTTTTTCTTTTTTGTTTTTGCATAAAAGGCACTCTCGTTAACGTTATCTTGCCTGAAGACTCTTCTTTGCTCTTGTGCTTGAAGAGCACTTCTTAGTTGTTCAATAAAAATAGTAGAAAGATCTTTAGACTCTTCCGAGGATGAAATTTCAGATTTGAATCTCTCTGGATTTGTCACAAAAAAAATTTCTACTATTCTGTCAATTTTTAAATCCTCGCCAAGCAGCCTGATTTTGTTAACAACAAAAGAAATCTTGTTAGAATACTTTACAATAATTTCATCCTGTTGCATCCTAAGAGATTCAAAATCTCTTTTCAAATTCAAAATTTGTATTTGCCTGATTCGGTCACTTCCTTAATATTCTTTTTTTAATATTTCTCATGCTTCTTTTGCTGTTTCACAAGCAATAATTTTAGAAAAAATCGAATCCGGAACTGAATTTTGAATTACAATTGTGATTTTCAACAAGTAATATGTTTTATTTTTAAGATTCTAAAGTTTTTTGTAAAAATTTATCTGTAACTCTCTTCATATGAGTTTGTTTATACTAATAATGTATATTACTTAAATTAATATTTTACACCAGTTAAATGTATAAATTACAACCTCCTAATATATATAATATGAATAAAACTCATCACTTAAATTAATTAAATCATTATTTTTGAATTATGTTTAGTTATACGTAGTTTTTCAATTTGAAATCATATATTATGTTGAATAGATGAATATTGATTCAATATTTATCCCTTTCAAAAAAAATTATTATTAGAATATAGTAATTATTTTGTATAATAATTAAATGTGCAATCAAAATAAACTCTTTTTGTTTACTTTTTTGATGGACCCATATGTGAGTATTTGCCAGAAGCGTTGTTCTCCCATAAATTACTATTAAAATAGATAATCTACCATAATGTACTTAAAAGAATTTTTTAACAATTGAAATAGAGTTGTAGGTTGGGAATATGAAGTCCATGTGAAAGATTATATTCTTGGAAGATTGAAAATATTCACATGAAATGATTATTATGTCCTATTAGTTCATTTAAAATAGAGTTGTAGTTAGGGATGTGGGATCCATGTGAATTATTATCATTGAGAACATTGAAAATATTGTTAAAAAATGACCATTATTCCCTTGGTCGTCCACCTCTTCATCTTCATAAATATACTAGATAAAGTTCTCATGCTCCGCACGGGTGCCCAATGTCACTATTTCTTTCACATACTAACTATTTTAAACAGCTTTAACTTCATAATTTTCGACTAATTTAAGCGACATGCCTAATTTCAAGCTCGGAGTAAAATGTTATGCCTGAAACAGTGAAGCTCTATCGGGTAGAGCATCTTCACGACCCATTTAACGAGTCGTGGTGCTCTAGACAACCCATGAAGCCTGTCTTGAAGTCACTTCATCAGCTTTTAAGTCAGGGTCGCATTGGTCTTTTCTTCTATGCATTTGGTACATAAACTACATCGTTTAATGCTTAAACTACGTCATTTTACTCAGTTTAAGCCTAATAATCTAGTCAGAAACTATCCAGAACCCTCATTCTCCTAAAATCATCTAACTTAGAACGTAAAGAAGAGAAAAGAGGCGATAGTTTTCCCAAGAACAAGCAGAGGTCATCTTCAAGTTCAACATAAAAATCCAAAGGATTTCTCCGTAGTTTTCGTCATCGGGTATGTGGAATTTCACGATTGGGTTCCTTTCACCCATTAGGTCCCTAGAATTGAGTGAGTTCTTCAGTTTCTCATAAATTGTTAAGACCTAGGGTTTCCAAAATCTTGGAGATTCATTGTCACCTTAGATGCTATAGTTCCATGATTCTAAATAACATGTTTCATGGAAAATTTACGTAGTTACATGTATAAAATTCAGAACCCTAGCTTGTATTAGTTATCAGTACTCATGAATTATTCTTTCTAGGTGGATCAGTCAGAAAATCATGCTTCCAAACTCGAATGACATATCTTTCAGTATATTTATGTTGCATTTTCAGATAGCATGTCGGTATTTTGAGCTACTCAGCTCAGTTGCATTTTAGCTATATACATATTCAGTTGGGAGTAGACTTATCACCGAATTGGACTAGTGTTCAGCGTATCCTCACAGTCCTAGAACTACGTTCGAACGTAGGTTCAGAAGTCCCCTCTATTGGGCATCAGTTTTAGTGATCACGCCACAGTTATGCCTCTATACCCCTGGGAAAGTATATTGGGTCCTCTCGATGGGGCGTATACATCAGACTCCACGTTTAGCTCATATGGTTTATGTTGGTTAGTAGTAGCTCCCACAGTAATACTCTTATTGCATTGACTATATTATCAACATTTACTTCAGTATTTCGTTCAGCATGTTATCTTCATGACTAGTACTTGGTCATTGCATCTAGCTCAGTTTTCAATTATACTTCAGTACAGCCTATTGCCATGCTCAGTGTATACTGTCAGTATTATATTGTTCTATTTATATCTTTAAGCTTAGTATCTATATCATGCATACTCAGTACATTCAAAGTACTGACGCATAGTTTGCGCTACATCATTTTATGATGTAGGTTCATGCTCTAAGCATCCAGATCACGCTTAGTACGAATTTTCAGCTCATACTCAGCAACTTCAGTGGAGAGTCATCATAGTTTGAGGGCGTTTCTTTATGCTTGGTTTGGTTCACTTACTTTCAGTCTTTCAGTATTTTTTTGAATTAGTTAGGCTGGTCCCAACAGCTCAGTAGTAGTAGAGGCTTTCAGATATAGAGTTTGTGTAAGTGTTTTGGTATTGTTTCCCCAGTTATTCAAATATATTATTACTAGTAAAATATATCATGGAATTTATAAAATAATATTTAAAATCTTACATACAAGATTACGTAGTAACAAATATTAATAATGTAAAGGAAAATGAAAATTATTATATCTTATCATTTATCCTTAATAATATAAGCATAAATTATGACTCTAAAAATACATACCAGAATATGTAACATAAGCAATGGTGTCAGTGAGTCACTCAACAGGAGCAAAGTACACAAATATTTAATTGTGAAGAAGAAAAGAAGAAGAGGTTCAAAATATTCGTTGTTTCAAAATGAGAGGAAATCCCACTATTTATAGACAACAAAGGATAGTGTGGACAAATATTTATTGTGCCTTATCGGAAATGTTAGAACTATTTGGGAAAGTTGCAACCCTTCGGAAAGGTCACAACCTTTCATAAAATTCACAACTTTTCATAAATGTTGCAACTCTTCATTAAAGTGGCAACTTTTCATAAAAGTCACAACTCTTCATTAAAGTCACATTTTTTATTGAAAGGAGAAGGCTAGTTTTGTAAATAAATAAATTAAAAGAGAATTCTTGTTTGTGGTGGCGCCACTTAGGCGGGACTAAGGTTTTTTTTATTTATTATATATATATATAATTTGGAGTACTTTAGTTTTGACTCATTTATTAGTTATGCTTCCGCTTATCTTAGTTATATATTCAGTATGCTTGTGATATGCCAGACTCACGGTAAGCTTGGGGTCACTTGTGATCCTAGCTCCCATGTTATGTTTAAGGGGTAGCCTCGGGGCATGACAATTGGTGGAATGGTATGAATAAGGATATTGCAAAATTTGTGGCTAAGGGTCCTAATTGTCAACAAGTGAAAGTCGAACATCAAAAGCTAGGAGGTTTGTCTCAAGATATTAGTATTCCTACTTTGAAATGGGAATATTTGACCATGGAATTTATTGTTGGTTTACCCTGCACTCGTGGCAACATGACTTGATTTGGGTTATAATAAACCGTATGACCAAGTCGACTCATTTCATTCCCGTCAATGTTTCTTATTTGGTGGAAGACTATGCTAAGTTGTATCTAAGGGAGATGGTTAGTTTGCATGGAGTACCCCATCTCCATTATCTCTGATCATGGTACCCAATTAATTTCAAAATTTTGAAAGTCTTTCCAAAAAGGGCTTGGTACTCGTATGAAGCCTAGTACGACCTTTCATCATCAAACTGATGGGCAAGTGGAGCGTACTATCCAAACATTGGAAGATATGTTGAGAGCTTATGTAATGGACTTCAAGGGTAATTGGGATGATTATTTGACTTTGATTAAGTTTGCGAATAATAATAGCTATCATTCAAGCATTGGTATGGCTCCATTTGAGGCTATTTATGGTAGGAGGTGTAGATCTCTTATAGGTTGGTTTGAAGTTGGAGAGGTTGTTTTGATAGGTTTCGAGTTTGTACATGAGGCGATGAAAAAAGTTTGGCTTATTAGAGAAAGGTTGAGAATGGCTCAAAGTCGACAAAAGTCCTATGTCGATGTTACAAGAAAAGATCTTGAATTTGATATATATGACTGAGTCTATTTAAAAATGTCACCCATGAAGGGTGTAATGAGATTTGGGAAGAAAGGGAAGCTTAGTCCTTGTTATGTAGACCCATATTAAATTTTGAGGTGTATTGGTAAAGTTGCTTATGAAAAAGAATTGCCTAATGACTTAGCATCAGTGTATTCGGTTTTCCATGTCTCCTTGTTGAATAAATGTGTTGGTGATCTGATATTTATAGTACCATTGGATTGTCTTGGCATAAAAGAGAGTCTTTCTTATGAAGAGGTCCGGTTGAGATTATAGATAGTCAAGTCTAGAAATTGAGAAACAAAGAAGTTGCTTCCGTGAAGGTTCTTTGGAAAAATCAATTAGTTGAGGATGCTTCTTGGGAGGCCTAGATGTCCTGTTATCCTCACCTCTTTCCCTCTATCCCTACTCTTCCTTGAGGTATTCAGTTCATCATGGTTCATTCTTTTGGTTTCATGTGTCTTAATTATTCCTATGTTTCCTCATGCATGCAATTATTCCTATGTTTCCTCATGCATGCATACTCATGAAAACTTTCTTTTTGAGAAAATGAGTTAAATTGATTGATTTGTCCATGTTTATGTGCCTTTGAGTATGAGTTGTACATAGGCCTTATGAATTGACGTTTTGGATATGCTTTAGCTTGGAGTCGATTTTTCCTCCTCGAATATGTGCATTTATTTAATTGCATTCATGTTTGCTGTTAGATCTTATTCTTACCCTCCTTATGATGTCTTGAGTTCCATTTGAGGATGAATGTTTCCAAGGGGAAGATATTATAACACCTAGAATTTGGAAAAGAAGGAATAATGCATTTTTTGGACAGGTATCAGTGTCTACAGGTCCCATCTACGCACCGCAGAAGCTTCTAAGGTCCGTAGATGGCAGTCGTAGGAATTGAGGAAAATGAATTTTTAAATCAAACCCCCATTACCCTTTTTATGGTTCACTAGTACGGTCTGTCAACCTATGTACGAGTCGTAGGTAGGTATCGTAGATAAGTCCCAAACTTAGTGCAATTTTAAGGGTCAAAGTTGGTTTTTATTGTTGGCATGTACGGACCGCAGGAAGACGTACGAGCCGTACATAGGGTTCCGTCAAAAGTTGGTCCATATAAAAGGTTTCTGAAACTTTCTACGATTGACCTACGGATCGTTGGTCCAAACCGTAGGTCGAGTCCAGTAGTTATTTTAAAGGGGTTTTTGGGTCTTTTCCTAATTTTTTTAACCCAACACTATGTCTTTTTACCTTCTACCCTAAGCCATATATAAAGGTTTAATAGGGGTGTACAAGTCAAACTGAACCGACGAACCAAATCAAACCGAAAAAAAACAATTTGTGGTTTGGTTTGGTTGGTTTGGTGATTGAAAAAAAAACCGACCACTCTTGGTTTGGTTTGGTATTAAAAGAAAAAAAGTCAAACCGAACCGACATAATATATATATATAATTTTATTTTATTTATAATCTACTTTGTTAATAATATAGTTTTAGTTAATTTATAGTTTTCAGTGTTTATATATATTATTTCAAATTTGGGCCTGTAAAATTTTGTAAATAATATATATATATATATATATACACAATTTTATTTTATTTATAGATAAAAAAATATTATTTATAATCTACTTTGTTAATATATTTTTAGTTAGTTTATAGTTTTCAATGTTTATATATTTTATTTCAAATTTGGGCTTGTAAAATTTGTAAATATTTTATTTTGTATTAAGATCCGATGTTACAATTATATTGTTATAGGTTTTGAAATTCGAAGTTGACAATCTACTTTGTAAATATTTTGTTTTGTATTCAGTTTGACTGTATCCTTTAATCTTATTAATTTAACATAATCAACGTTGATATTTCAAAATATATATTTTGTACTCATGTGAATTTTACCATTTTTACGAAAATTTCTATTCATTTAACATTTCTTAAGTTTAGCTTATCACACAGGTAAGTGAAAATATATTTGATCTCTTTTTCAAACACCGTATAGTTGTGAAAAACCGAAAAAAACCAAAAGAACCGACTAAAACCGAAACCGAAAAAACCGACTTTGCGTGGTTTGATTTGGTTTTTAGATTTAATAAATCGACATAATTGGTTTAGGGTGTTTTTAATAAAAAACCAAACCAAACCGACCTATGTACATCCCTAGGTTTTAAACCCCCAAATTGCCCATTCTAAATCATTCTTCAAAATTTCCAAATTCCCTCCAAGTTCTTCCCCAAATTTCTCTCTCTAAAGCGAAGAAAGAAGAATCTAGGGTTTCAAGATCAAGACTCCAATTCACCATTTTTCTTGGGCTTAAAGAAGCAAGGTATGTTAGTATTCATTTATTGAGTCCTTTCCTCCATAGGGTTCTTAAATTCTTTAATTTTAAAAAGCTAGATTACCCAATCAAAGTTAAGGTTTCATTCATTATTCATAGGTTCTTTCCAATCATAATCAAATTGATTGTTTTCTATCTATTTATGCATGAATTGGAGTAATTGCATGTTTTTGAGTTAAATGCATATGAACCCATGCATGCCCCATGAATTTTAGACTATGAGCATGTGATTAAGTTTATGAACTATGAATTATGAATTTATGAAGATTTGCATGTCCTTTCTATGGAATTGATATGAACGATTGAGGTTGCTTTGAGAGTAAAGCATTGATGTTGTTATTGTGAAAGGTTATTTTCACATGAAGGATTCATAGGTTTGAAAGGTTTTCTCAATTAAATTTGAATCAAGATTTAGGAGCTATTCTAAATGAACTCTAGCTTGGATTGATTACTTAATTGTGCCTTTCCGTGGATAATAAGATGGATATAATTAATGACTGTTCAGTGGAATTTATGCTTAGCACCGAGTGGACTAGCGGTGATTACCCATGTCCCAAAACTACGTGTCATCATAGGTTGTCTTAGATAGACATTATCTAGTGGATCCACTTTAGCTCAAGTTTATGGTTCTTACCTTACCAAGTAAGCACATCTCTCTTTGGTGTGGGATAGAAACTGAATTCCATGTTATAACCCACATGGTTTATGTCGGTTAATGACAAACTTCCCACAGTAATTAACTAAGGTTACTTTCTAAAAGTATATCACTTGTGTTTTAAAGGTGTTTAGCTTGCATTAGTGACCATTATTATGACTGATGTTTCCTAATTTGTAATTTTATGATTTGGCTTGGTCATTGCATGTCATGTAAAGCCCTTTTTTGCATGATATCATAATTCTTATATATTGCTATCATAAGTGGTACATTCCATGTATTAATGTACATTTTTGTCTACATTATTTCACTAATATAGGGTCTAACGCTCATATTCCGCTCACTCGTGACTAGTTGATCCTTTGAGCTTTCAACGATTGGTGAGTCCTCATGTTTCAAAGACCAAGACTCTTTTATTATTTTATGTCATTTTCGTTTCAGACTAGTATGTGATGTATCAACTGCGTCCCAATCACTTTCCTTATGATGTACTAGATGTCTCTAAGACTTATGTTAGACTTCCGCTTTTGTCGACTCTTATGATATAAGACTGTCTTTTGAATTCTTTAAATTCTATTATCTTGTACGATGTATGCAAGTGGATTGTGTAGGGCCTCTCGGGATCCAATACGCCATGTTATGCCTAGGGTATACTTTGGGTCATGACATGATAGTTGTGTGTTGGTGTTTTTAGCACATTGAAAAACAATTATACTTTATCATACAATGAAAGTATTTTAAAATAACTTGCATACTATTTTACATATTTCTTTCTTTAAGCGCATGTATTAAGTTATCATAATTCAGTTAATCAGTTTTAGAACATGTCCCCGCTTTTCAGTTTAAAATCATATTTTTCTATCATTTTTTACTTTAGCTCATTCTAACATGAGAGTTGTTCATTTAGTTCAACATGTTGAGTTTTAGCTTGTTGTTTCACTCAACTATTTTATATACCGTACATTTCATTTACTAATATTATTTGGCGCTGCATCTTTTAATGATGTTGTTAGTTATGGTATAATTAGATAGAGACGATATGAGAATATTCTCAAATCCTGTTAATTAAGAATTTAGGAGATTGTGATATTCCCTAATCCCTTTAATTAAATATTTTAGAGATTGTGCATAATATTTTATAAATTTCTTTCTTTAGTTACATTATATGTAACAACTCTTTAATCCCACAACTTGAGGGAATAATCAACAATTCTATTCTTAATATCTCTTCTTCTTCTAATTTCTCATGGTATCATAGTTATTCTCTCATAATGTTTTCTTCTTTTAGTAACATAAACTAAACCATATCAGGAAATTGTCTCACCTCTCTCTTTCGTCTAAATAATTATTATGTTTCTTATATCTGGTTGTTTACTTCTTTTTTTATGTGAAAGGCTTCTACTTCTGTGCTTCATCACTTCTTCTTTTTTGTGACAAAAAAATGACTCCTAGCCAAACTAATAATCTGACTATTGAAAATCTGATTGCAAAGTCAATTATTTCCTCTGCTCCATCATTTGCAATTAGTACAATAAAGTTAGATGGTAGTTGTAATTACACCTCTTGGAAAACCTCTGTAGAATTGTGGTTTATATGTCAAGAATTTGAAGATCACTTGCTCAAAACATTAGTAATATTGGACAAGCTGATAGACGTACTTGGGTCAAAACTGATGCACAGTTGTGTAGTCGTCTGTGGAATTCACTTGATCCTAAGTTGTTAAATTTGTTTCGGTCTTGTAAGACTTGTTACAAAGTGTGGAACAAAGACAAAACTTTGTATACAAATGATATAAAACTCGTCTACAAAGTTGTGTCAATTATTGTTCATCTACAACAAAATCAACAAGACATGGCAAGCTATTTGGGTTAGGTAAAATCTTAAAAGAATAAATTTGATCCTCTTATGCTTCTACTGACAAACTGGATGATCAGGAGACACAAAGAGACAAGTTCTTTATGGTCTTGTCTTTGATTGGGTTGCGAGCAGACCCAACTCAGTTCGTGATGAACAAATCTTTTCTAGCCCATTTGTTCCTACCTTGGAAGAAGTATTTGCAATATTGGTGTGCATCACTTACCACCATAGGTAAATTCTTATGATGTGTCTATTATGTCTGTCCAAACTAACAATTTTCAAGGTTGATACAGAAAAGAAAAATGGAGGAACAATAAACATTGCACTCATTTTAATAAGGGAGGACATGTTATAGAGGAATGTCAACTTCTACATAGTAAGCCTCCACACAACAATGATCGTCCTCGACACATAACAAATGTGGTTCATAACAGAGATGGTATTCTTCCTACACCTCATGTGAAGGATGGATAATCTCAATCTATCACTTTAACTAGAGCTGACTATAATAATTACCTTCAGTACCAAACATCAAAGCATTAATCATCAACTGCTTGTACAGTAGAATTTGATAACTACTTTGCTTACGTCGCAAAGTCTTCATTTTAGGAAAAATGGATTATTGATTCTGGGGTTTTTTATTATATTTCTAGTAACAAAAACACTTTTTCTACTCTTACTTGTTCGCAAAATCAACTATCTTACAATCACGCAACCACACATCTCAGTTGTTGTTAGTGTAGTTAGCCAGTTTTTACAATCACGTTGTGATAGTCACTGAAATGTAGTGAGCCATGGAGGCCAACCACGACCCGTGGACTGAACCACGAACCGTAGGAGGATCTGTGGGTTGGCCACCTTGCCAGGTGAATTGAGGTCTAGGACCACGGCTTGACCTACGGACCGAAGGTCATATTACAGTTCCTAGTCATGGTCCATGGTTCACTGGCCAAAAGTGTGGTTTCTGATGACTAACCACGGTCCACCATGACGGGCCGTGGGTCAGACCATGGTCCGTCGACTGGGTTCATTGGTGGTCAGCTGTCAGTTATTTTCAGAGGCAGTTGGTTATTTTTCTAATTAATTAGTTCCTATACTACGTCGTCTTACCTTTCACTAAGACCCCTATATAAGCTTTTTCAACCCCCCATATTAACCCATTTACTTCATTCTTCCAAATTCACAAAAAAGGAGTTCTCCAAATATTTCTCTCTCTAAGAAACTTGAAGAAGAAGAAGATTCAACCTAGGGTTTCAAGTCAAGGTCTCAATTCCTACATCGAAGGTTAGATTTTGGATCCAGGTATGATAGTTTTAATCCATGGATTCCTTCCATTCATGGAGTTCCCAAATTCCTCTATTTCTAAAAGTAGAATTCCCCAATTGAGTTAGGATTTTCATCAATTATCATGGGTTCCTTTCATAATTGATTTAAATGATTGAATTATGATCTGTTATGCATGAATTGATAAAATACTATGATTTTATGATGATTTCCCCATGAACCCATTTAATCCCCATGTTTTCAAGTTATGAATCATATGATGTGGGATTTTGATCTTCAAGGAAGAGTTTTATGAAATTGAGCATGTATTGCAAGCTTTACATGATTTTATGATGAAATTCATATCTAACCCATGTTTTCTAAGCATTGATTATTGAAACTGGGTTTGAGCCTCAACAGGTAAATTATGGACGTATGCATTTTCTTATGAAATCTACGCAAATGTTTTAAGGGTGCTTTGAGAGTAAAGTACCAATGATGATGTTGTGTTGTGAAAGTATATTCTCACGAAACATATAATAGCATGATGTGAAAGGTTTCTCACATAGAAAATATTCTTAGGTTGAAAGGCTTTCTCACCTAATTGAATTAAAAGAGTAAGAGATATCCTAATGAACTAGCTTGGATTGGTTGTCTAAGGGAACCTTTCCATGAATAATAATGTCAAGTAATAAATGACTATTCCCTGGGATTTACGCTTAGAGGATATTGATGATGAGATGGAAGATCTTCCGTAGTAGAGGCTGTATTTCTAGAAGCAATTTAATGAGATGGATACTCCCTTGTTAGTAGAGGTCGGGTTTCTAGTAGAAATCTCCTTATCCCTTAATTGTGTGCCCCCATAGGTTGATTCACTAGTGGATCCACTTAAGCTAGAAGTTCATGGTTCTACCATGGCAAGTAGGACAACCATTTTCGGTGTCGGAGACACCGGGGGATCATGTTATAGCTCACATGGTCTCTATGTCGGTTAAGGCTAATTCCCACAAGTAATAATGAACTAAGGTTACTTCAAGAAGTATCGCATATGAGTTCAAAGATTTTAAAGATGAAGTTAGCTTGCATTGACCATAATGTTATGACTTGTGTTTTCTAACTCCGTTATATCATGTTTTAATTTGGTCAATTGCATGTCATGAAATGAAATGTCCCTATTTGCATGATTTAAATATTTTATACATGGCTATCATACTTGGTATATTATTTTTGTACCAACGCATACTCTTGCCTACATTTACCCAAATGTAGGGTCAGGCAGTCAAGGTACTCAGTTTCATGGCTAGTAGTTGAGTTTGAGATTTTCAAGCTTTGGTGAGTCCTTATGCTTCGAGGGTGGAGTTTTATTGTTTCACTTTCTTTCATGTATTTTCTCTTTTGGACATGATGTATGAGCTAGGCCCAATTTCATTCTATTGTATTAGATGGCTATGATGAGACAAGTGTATTAGACTTCTGCTATGCTTTTATAAAATGTTTTGGACTTGGACTATTATTTTACTCTTATTGTTCTATTTCTTATGTTATGAGAGCTAAGCGGCTTATATGGAGTCCTTCGAGGTTTGATACGCCATGTTACATCTAGGGGGTACCCCTGGGTCGTGACAAACTTGGTAATCAGAGCACAAGGTTTAGAATGGTGCTAGGATGTCTCATAAGCCACGTCTAGTAGAGTCTTCTTCATGAGTGTGAAGCGTGCCACATTTATGAATGAGAGGCTACAAGATAATTAGAAAACTCCACTTTTTTCATTAATCTTAAGTCGTGCGATTGAGTTTAACTCTATAATGTCTCTCTCCTAATCCTTATCCTATGTTCTTTAGGATATGGCTTCACGAAGAGCTTATACTATAAGGAATGCAAGGGAAAATATGGAACAAGAAGCTCTTCCCCAAGCTCCTCAAGTTCCAGTCGATCCTTTGGCCGAACAAGTTTCTAATGCGGAGTTTAGGGCTGTTTTTCAAGTATTGGCTCAAGCCATGATGGCCCAAGCCAATAGGGAGCTAGTGGCTCCCGTGAACCCAAATGTGGGCACGGCAGCTTCAAGAGTGAGGGACTTCACAAGGATGAATCCTCCAGAGTTTTATGGTTCCAAAGTTGAGGAAGATCCTCAAGAGTCTATCGATGAGGTCTATAAGGTTTTGATCATCATAGGAGTTACGCCGGTGGAAAAGGTGGAGTTAGCCTCTTATCAACTAAAGGGTGTGACTCAAATATGGTATAACCAATGGAAGGAATGGAGACCAAAAGATGCGGGTCCTCTTGATTAGGAGAATCTTAAGGCCACTTTTCATGAAAGGCTTTTTCCCCTTGAGATAAGGGAGGCAACGGTGCTTGAGTTTATTAACCTTCGACAAGGAAGTATGAGTGTTAGGGAATATGCTCTAAAGTTCACACAATTGTCTAAGTATGATCCATCTATGGTTGCGGATTCAAGGGCTAAGATGAATAAGTTTGTTTTAGGTGTGTCCGAAATGGTGGTAAGAGTGCCGAACCGATATGCTCATTAATTACATGGACATCTCTCATCTCATGGTGCATGCACAATGAATTGAGGAGGAGAAACTCAAGGAAAAGTTTAAAGAAGTAAAATAGGCTAAGATCGAAGATGGAAATTTCTCTAATGCAAGGTCCGATGGACAAGGTCGTCCTACATTCCGACAAAGGTTTTTCAGCCAAGGTTCCTCCAATGCTCCTCCTAAGTTCAACAAATATAGGGTTTCTAACACTAAGCCTCAAGGAGGTAATGGTAGTGGATCTTCAGCCTCAAGGAGGTAATGGTAGTGGATCTTCATTTCCTATGTCTAATTGCACTAAGTGTGGAAGGAAGAATGAGGGTAAGTGCCTAGCCGGTACGGATGGTTGCTTTAATTGTGGTACGAGTGGTCACAAAATGAGGGATTGCCCGATGCTTACGACTAAAGGAAGAGAGGGAAAGCAAGCTACTACTAGTGGTGCGGGTCCTAATTTTCCTAAGCAAAACCATTTCTATGCACTTCAGACTCGAGGTGAACAAGAGAGTTCTCCCGAAGTGGTTACCGATATGTTGAAAGTTTTCCAACTTGATGTTTATGGTTTGCTTGATCTTGGTGCTACCTTGTATTTTGTGACGCCATAGGTAGCTATGAGGTTTGATGTTCTTCCGGATGTGTTGTTAAAACCTTTTTCTGTCTCTACTCTTGTTGGTGATTCTATTTTGGCTAAGAGGGTCTATAGAAAGTGTCCCTTCCTTGTCCCATAGAGTGACTCTTGTAGACTTGGTATATCTTGATATACTAGATTTTTATGTTATCTTGGGTATGGATTGGATGCACTCATGTTATGCTTCTATTAATTGTAGAACTCGTGTAGTCAAGTTTCAGTTCCCGAATGAGCCTATCCTAGAGTGGAAGGGGGGGAATTTTATGCCTAAGGGTCAATTTGTCTCTTATCTTAAAGTTAGAAATATGATTTCTAAGGGTTGCTTTTACCATCTAGTAAGGGTGAGGGATGTAGATTCTGAAACCCCTTCTCTCGAGTCGGCCCCCATTGTAAATGAGTTTCTAGAAGTGTTTCCAGATGACTTACCCAGTATTCCTCCCGAGCAGAAAATAGACTTCGGTAATGACCTTCTCCCAAATATGCAGCTTATCTCTATTCCTCCTTATCGTATAGCTCTGGCAGAACTTAAGGAGTTGAAAGAACAATTGAAAGATTTGTTGGATAAGGGTTTCATCCAACCGAGTATCTCTACATGGGGTGCTCCAGTTTTGTTCGTTAGAAAGAAAGATGGCTATCTTCGTATGTGTATCGATTATCGACAGTTGAACAAGGTGACTATTAAGAATAAGTATCCTCTTACAAGAATAGATGATTTGTTTGACCAACTTCAAGGAGCAAGTTATTTCTCTAAGATTGATCTCCAATCGGGTTACCACCAATTGAGGGTGAAGGAAGATGACATTCCGAAGATGGATTTTTGAAATTTGTATGGTCATTATGAGTTTTTGGAAATGTCGTTTGGGTTGACTAATGCTTCTGTGGCATTTATGGATTTGATTAATAAAGTGTTTAGACAATACCTTGACATGTTCGTGATTGTGTTCATTGATGATATTTTGATCTACTCAAGGAGTGACGATGAGCATATTGATCATTTGAGAATCGTGTTGCAAATTCTGAAGGACCAATAACTTTTTGCAAAGTTTAGCAAATGTGAATTTTGGTTAAGGTTCGTAGCTTTCCTTGGTCACATTGTTTCGAGCAAGGGTATTGAGGTAGATCCTAAGAAGACGGTTGCGGTCAAGAGTTGGACTAGACCTCTAACTCCTTCGCATATTAGAAGTGTCTTGGGTTAAGCCGGTTACTATAGAAGGTTTGTTGAGGGATTCTCTTCAATTGTCTCTCCTTTGACGGCTTTGACTCAAAAGAAGGCTAAGTTCAGACAGTCTGAAGCGTGTGAAAAGAGTTTCCAAGAGTTTAAGGATAAACTTACTTCCACTCCGGTGTTGACCTTATCGGAAGGGACAGATGGTTTTGTCGTTTATTGTGATGCCTCAATAATTGGATTAGGGTGTGTGCTTATGCAAAATGGTAAAGTTATTGCCTATGCCTCAAGGCAACTTAAGATGCATGAAAATAATTATCCTACACATGACCTTGAATTAGCGGCGGTCATTTTTGCCTTAAAAATTTGGAGACATTATTTGTATGGAGTACATGTAGATGTGTTTACCGATCACAAGAGTTTGCAATATGTGTTTAATCAGAAAGATATAAATCTACACCAAAGAGGGTGGCTTGAATTATTGAAAGATTATGAAATGAGTGTTCTTTATCACCTTGGTAAAGCTAATGTGGTAGCGGATGCTCTTAGTCAGTTATATATGGGTAGTGTTGCTCATATTGAAGAAGGAAAGAAAGAGTTGGTTTGAGATGTTCATAGAATGGCTCGATTAGGTGTTCAACTAGTGGACTCCACCAAGGGTGGTGTTATGGTTCACAATGGTTCCGAATCATCTTTTGTGGTGGATGTCAAAGCCAAGCAAGGTCTTGATCAAATTCTGGTAGAATTGAAAGAGGCGGTGCTTAAGAAACTCAGTTGAGGTTTTCTCCCAACGGGGAGATGGTATGCTTATATACCAATGTCGTTTATGTATTCCAAATGTGGATGACTTTAGGGAACATATTTTAACAAAAGCCCATAGTTCGCGGTATTCCATTCAGCCGGAAGCCACCAAGATGTATCGTGATCTACGAAAGGTCTATTGGTGGAATGGGATGAAAAAGGATATTGCGGGTTTTGTAGCTAAGTGTCCAAATTGCCAATAAGTGAAAGTTGAGCATCAGAAACTGGGAGGTTTGTCCCAAGACATTAGCAAACCTACTTGGAAGTGAGAAAACTTGAATATGGAATTCATAGTTGGTTTGCCTCACACCCGGTGACAACATGTTTCGATTTGGGTAATAGTAGATTGGATGACGAAATAGGCGCATTTCCTTCCCGTCAAGGTTTCCAACTTGGCGGAGGACTATGCCAAGTTGTATTTGAGAGAAATGGTAAGGTTGCATGGAGTGCCTTTGTCCATCATTCTGATCGTGGCACCCAATTCACTTCTCAGTTTTGGAAGTCATTCCAAAAGGGTCTTGGCACTAAGGTTAAGCTTAGCACGACTTTTCACCCCCAAACTAATGGGCAAGCGGAGCGTATGATCCAAACTTTGTAGGACTTGTTAAGGGCTTGTGTGATCGATTTTAAGACCATTTTCCGTTGATGGAGTTTGCTTACAACAACAGTTATCACTCAAGTATCGATATGGCTCAATTTGAGGCCCTATATGGTAGGAAGTGTAGATCTCCTATAGGTTGGTGTGAGGTGGGTGAAGTTTCCCTAATAGGTCCTGAATTGGTACATGAGGCCATAGAGAAATTTTGACTTATAAGGAAAAAGTTGAAAATGGCTCAAAGTCGGCAAAAGTCTTATGCAGATGTGAGAAGATGGGATCTAGAGTTTGATGTTAACGATTGGGTTTACTTGAAAATCTCACCCATGAAGGGTGTAATGAGGTTTGGGAAGAAGGGGAAGCTTAGTCCCTGGTATGTAGGCCCATATCAGATTTTGAGGCGTCTTGGTAAGGTTGCTTATGAGTTAAACTTTCCAAATGAGTTGGCAGCAGTGCATCATGTTTTGCATGTCTCTATTCTTAAGAAGTGTATTAGGGATCCGACATCCATAGTTTCCCTAGAAGGGTTGGGAGTTGATGAAAGTCTTTCTTATGAGAAAGTTTTGGTTGAGATTCTACGTCGGCAAGTCAAGAAGTTGAGAAACAAGGAAATAGCTTTCGTGAAAGTGTTGGGGAGGAATCAGTTAGTTGGGGGTGCTACTTGGGAGCACGAGGCCGGTATGATGTCCTGATCTCCTCATATTTTTCTTTATACTCCTACTCTAGCTTGAGGTAATGTGTTCCCTTTGGTTTGACCTTTGTTTTGGAGTCATGTGTTTTATGTGTTTTCATGATTTCCTTATGTGATGCATGTTCATGAAAACTTGTGTTTTGAAAGAAAATTAGTTTATATGATTGATTTTCCTCATGTTGTTGTGCATTGAGTATGAGTTTCCTATAGAATTCATGAGATGAATTGATTAACATGCTTCAACTACGCTTCTTTAGAGTAAATTGCCTATGAGCTCCATGAGATTGTGTTGAGCATGCTTTTAGGGTGGAGAAGGTAGTTCCTCCTTGAACATGAGTAATGTTGAGATTTTATGCATATTGGGTTGCTAGATGTAGTTCTTACTTCCTTATGATGCATTTGAGTATGATTAGCTTGGAGTTGATATTTCCTCCTTGTTTATGTGCATTGCATGCATAATGGGCTGGTAGAGTTAGATTCACCCCTCTTATGATGTTTTGAGAACGTTCTAGCTTGGAGTCAATAGTTCCTCCTTGGTTGTATGCATTGCATTGTAGGTTGGGTTGTTAGTTTCTCTCCTACTCTTTTAGAACCAGCTTGAATCTCATTTGAGGACGAATGGTCCAAAGGGAGAGATATTGTAACACCCCGTATTCCAAAAAGAGAAATGAACCAAATTTCGGGAAGTTGCAGGTGCCAGCCACGGAGGCCAACCACGGACCGTAGGAGGGTCTGTGGGTTAGCCACCCTGCCATGTGAATTGAGGTCCAGGACCACTGCTCGACCTACGGACCGTAGGTTAGACCACTGTTTGTGGTTAGGGTCCGTGGTTCACTGGCCAAAAGTGTGGTTTCTAATGACCAACCACGGTCCACCAGGACAAGTCGTGAGTCAAACAACGGTCCGTCGACTGGGTTCGTATGTGGTCAGTTGTCAGTTTTTTTCCAGGAGTCGTTAGGTCTTTTCCTAATTAATTATTTCTTATACTATGTCATTTTACCCTTCACTAAGACCCCTATATAAGCTTTTTCAATCCCCAAATTAACTCATTTACTTCATTCTTCCAAATTCACAAAAGAAGAGTTCTCCAAATATTTCTCTCTAGAAACTTGAAGAAGAAGATTCAACCTAGGGTTTCAAGTCAAGGTCTCAATTCCACCATTGAAGGCTAGCTTTTGGATTCAAGGTATGATAGTTTTCATACATGGATTCCTTCAATTCATAGAGTTCCCAAATTCCTCTATTTCTAAAGGTAGAATTCCCCAATTGAGTTAGGGTTTTCTTCAATTATCATGGGGTTCCTTTCATTAATGATTTAAATGATTGAATTATGATCTTTTATGCATGAATTGATGAAATACTATGATATTATGATGATTTCCTCATGAACCCATGCAATCCCTATGTTTTCAAGTTATGAATCACATGATGTGGGATTTTGATCTTCAAGGAAGAGTTTTATGAAATTGAGCATGTATTGCAAGCTCTACATAATTTTATGATGAAATTCATATCTAAACCATGTTTTCTAATCATTGATGATTGAAAGTGGGTTTTGAGCCTCAAGAGGTAAATTATGGACTTATGCATTTTCTTATGAAATCTATGAAAATGTTTTAAGGCGCTTTGAGAGTAAAGTACCAATGATAATGTTGTGTTGTCAAAGGATATTCTCACTAAACATATAATAGCATGATGTGAACGGTTTTCTCATATAGAAAGGATTCTTAGGTTGAAAGGCGTTCTCACCTAATTGAATCAAAAGAGTTAGAGCTATCCTAATGAACTAGCTTGGATTGGTTGTCCAAGGGCACCTTTCAATGAATAATAAAGTCAAGTAAGAAATAACTATTCCCTGGGATGTATGCTTAGCACCGAGAGGATATTGATGATGAGATGGAAGCTCTCCCGTAGTAGAGGTTGTGTTTCTAGAAGCAATCTCATAAGATACAGACTCCCCCGTCGGGTTTCTAGTAACAATCTTCTTAATCCTTAACTATGTTCCCCCATAAGTGTGGGAGACATTGGGGATCATGTTATAGCTATCATGGTCTCTATGTCGGTTAAGTATGATTCCCCACAAATAATAATGAACTAAGGTTACTTCAAGAAGTATCGCATATTAGTTCAAATAATTTAAAGATGAAGTTAGCTTGCATTGACCATGATGTTATGACTTGTGTTTTCTAACTCCGTTATATCATGTGTTAGCTTTGTTGATTGCATGTCATGAAATGAAATGTCCCTTTTTGCATGATTTAAATGTTTTATGGATGGCTATCATACTTGGTACATTGTTTTTGTATTAACGTATACTCTTGCCTACATTTCCCCAAATGTAGGGTCAGGTTGTCAGGGTACTCAGTTTTGTGACTAGTGGTTAAGTTTGAGATTTCCGAGCTCTGGTAAGTCCTCATGCTTCGAGGATGGAGTTTTATTTTTTCACTTTCTTTCATATATTTTCTCTTTTGGACATGATGTTTGGGCTAGGCCCAATTTCATTCTATTGTATTAGATGGCTATGATGAGATAAATGTATTAGACTTGCGCTATACTTTTATAAAATGTTTTAGACTTGGACTATTATTTTGCTCTTATTTTTCTATTTCTTATTTAATGAGAGCTAAGTGGCTTGTATGGAGTTCTTCGGGGTTCTATACACCATGTTACATCTAGGAGGTACCCCTGGGTCGTGACTCATGCAATATATCAAAAGCACTTCAAAATAAGGTTTATGTATGAAGATAAGGGACACACCAACATTGTTGGATATTCTGATGCAGATTGGGCTGGATCTTCTTCTGATAGGTTGTCCACTTTAGGTTATTGTGTTCTAATTGGAGGCAATTTCATATCTTGGAAGAGTAAAAAAGTAAGTTGTCATAATTAGATCAAGAGCATAAGCAAAGTATCGAGCTATGACATTAGCTACGTGTGAGCTTCTATGGTTAAAACAACTTCTCCGAGAATTGAAGGTGGGAGGAGTTGAACCAATGGCATTGATTTGTGATAACCGAGTTGTACTACATATTGCTTCTAATGTCGTGTTTCATGAAAGAACAAAGCACATTGAAATAGATTATTTCTTCATTCGAGAGAAGATTGAGTCAGGATACATCGCCACGAGTTTTGTCAACTCAAAAGATCAACTGACAAATATTTTCAAAAACTCATTCTGATGATCCATAATTGTCTATATTCATGGAAAACTAGGAGCATATGACTTATACGCTCCAGCTTAAGGGGGAGTGTTAATTATGGTATAATTAGATAGTGTAGATATGAAAATCACTACACCATTTTAGGCCTACGGCCACCCCCAGTAAAGTGTTGCCTAAACTAGCAAAAAGTGTGGCCTTTGATAAAGGGCTACACTTTTGGACTTTAAGCAACACTTTTCCAGGGGTGCCCGAAAGTAGCGTTACCTTAGAGTTTAGGCAACACTTTTCAAGTGTTGCCTTATCAGCTACGCTTAAAAGCGTAGCCTAAAAGGCAAAATGGCAACGCTTTTATTTACCTCAAATAGCAACATTTCTATCTCATACAGCTACACTTATAAGCGTGGCCTTAGCTTCCTTATTGCCCACGATTTGTAAGTGTTGCCTTTTCTATCTAATGTATGACAACACTTTGAAGTGTAGTCCTTGCCCCATGTGCATACCACAATTTACAGTCCTATGGCTACACTTTTAAGTGTGGCCATATCATTTTGGCTATAAAATATTTATATGCCACAATTTCTAATTAAAAAACACCAATATTATTTTGCTATAAATAATCTCAAGCATTAAATTGGCTCATAAGTAATTCAAATATATAGATTTGCAATAAACTTCAAAAGATAGTACGTCTTGTGTACTTTACACATACTTATACAACAATATTCTAAATATGTGTACACAATTGTTCAAAAAGTACTCTTACAATAGTTCAATATATTCTAGCAATGAATATATTTCACAAATCAAATATAATGTATTCAAACTTCTACAATAGTTCAAAAACTCTTCATCATCATCCACTTCAACGAGATCAAATTGACTTGTGGCGGACCCCTTCAAATTTGATCACCTCAATTTCCCTACATATTTAAAATGAAATTAAAAATCAAAACAAACCATGTACAACAAATCTGATTGCAGCAGTTATAGAAGAGGCAAGAAATTCCAAATTGCATATTGCAGCAGTTCCAGATTGCAGATTGCAGACTGCAGATTTTTTGAGTTCAGGCAGCACTGTATTATATCAGATTGCAGCAGATATATAACAGGGGCAGCAGGAGAAATATCCAAAGATATTCTAATGCAGACATGTAAATCAGGATAGCAGTCGCACCAAACAAAGCATAGAAAAAGAGGAAAATCAACTCCAACCACACCAAGACACTCTACTGCATACAAGGTAAGTCTCATAACTATGCTCCTAGTCAAGTTGGTAACACTAATTCTGAAAATCATTTACAACCTGTTGTAAATGAGCAAGTCAGTCAAAATGTTATTCCTTTGAGACATGAACATAAACAAGTTGTTGTTAGTGACAACCCTCAAACACAAAATGCTACAGCTAACAAAAATGATCCTAGTAACAAAGAAAAACAGGTTGTTGTTAGTGACAAACCTCAACAACAAAGTGAAAAGTACACACAACTCATAGACTCCAAAGATTAGCCATCACCTGCTTCAGCTAAATGTCTTAGTGTTGTCCTTGTAGGATTGTGTTTGATTGCCAATTTCATGTTGGTATATTGTAGTAGAAGTTGTATTAAATTAGTATGAGGTTGATGAATGAGGCCAGTTATGCTCCATGGAGGTGCAATGCTATTGTTGTACCATTTGGTCACTTGCTCCGAGTCAACCTCAAGGATGATTCTGCTACAGTCGTGCTGGATACACCAAGCCATTCCAGTATTGGCTGCTTCAACTTCTGCTTTATTCTGCACCTGCCTCAGATGTGATTTTGGCAACTGAAAAAAGAAAGAACAAACACTACTGCTCAATTGACAAGGAAGATTATATCAAGCAACTTCATTCCTAAAAAGCATCAATTTTGTGCAACAGAAAACCACTTCAACCTTTCAGTAGTAGTTTTCCACTAAATTCACCACGAGAAACTGCAGCAATTATTAACATCAGTACAATTTATTTGAATTCATAAAGTAAGTTATAGGAGTAAATGACCAAGATTATAATTTAAAATAATAAATTTACATTCCTGGTAGCCACTAAAATGTACCTTGGACGAGAAGATGAAGTATTTACATAAGCTACAACATTGCCGGTTAGAGGAAAAGGAGAACCCACAGAAAGAATTTCCCTTATTCGGTTTTAGGAAATGAAGAGACTGTCTGTCACACAAAAGGGTCAAGTTTGAGAATGCAAGAAAGAGTAGGATGAGATACTTTTTAATCTAATGTGGTTTTTTGTATCATGAATTAAGAGAGTTGTGTCGTAGGATAAGGTTTTTTCTTCCATCAACTGTCAGGGATAAGCCATATCTATCTTAAGCTAAGGTTATATCCTCTTGAAATGTCATACTAAACAATCTTGCACCGATGTGAAGATAGATTGCCCAGTGGTTGTTGCAAGTGAAAAGAACTGAAATTTAAAACACTTTAAAATGCAGATGAAAGTACTAGTGCAGCTACAAATTACTAGTAAATATTCTTACAAATTACTTTGTGGCTCCAAAAATTGAGAATATTTATGGCAACTTAAGAACATACTTGAGGGATTAAGCAAGCAATTCATTCTCAAATCTCTTTTTTTCTTTTACAACCTTAACATTTACCTCTTACGGACTCTAATATTCTAGCATAATGAATTATAACAGAACTCTGCTTTACTCGTCAAAATCTTTAAGACTTGAGAAAACTTACTAAGTTCATTCCTTGCAGATTGTTAAGAACTTCATAAATTCTTCTGAATATCTGCCTTTCTAGTGCATTGTCTAACTTTAGCATAAATGTCAAAATTTCAGGAGCTGTAACTTGTACTTTGCATGACTGAACAGGAATCAATATCCAACAAGATAAGAAGTTTTGTCTCAGAAAAAGTATTGTTTCAATATATGATCTTTTGGCAAACAGCAGTGAATTTGCAATGTTTGGGGTGAATTTGCAGCAGGCCTGAGATTACTCACTTCAAAATAATTGCCAAAAGAAAATGATTCGAAGTCACAGTGATAACAGAAAACAAAAGGCAATTCTTTCAATATAAAAATATGCCAACACAAAATGCATGCCCAATTTGCAGAACCTACTTCAGTACTGAAGGAAAAATGGAACTAAATCAACCTTGTGCTCAAGTATAAGATCTTTCATTACCCGTGAATTCGTATTGCCATCTTTTCGGAAGCACATGTAACAGCTTGATATCGAACAAGGTTCTCCTCAATGCTGCAATTAATGTTTGACTTTGAGAAAGATTCTGAAGATGATGCAAAGACTGCTACTTCTTTCGCCTCGGCTGCAACAACTGTAATATCTCATGGATGTAATATCTAACGTCAAAGTCAGAAAGAATTGGATAAAGCACTTCAAAATCTGTGTTATTCACCTATTCAAATATAAGACTTGGGGTCTTCGACAGCTGATCTCTGACAATATTGAGTAACTTCACAATATTAGGTTCACCACAATGATTCTACAATATCTTAATCTCAAGCTTGATCTGCAGTAAGCGACAATAATGGACAAGTACCCGAGCTAAATGAAGGTGCAAATATATGTTGTAATAAACAAAAGAGCATGATTCAAAGTGCCAACAAAAAGGAAAATGCACATATAACGTGCAGATACATGATAGTCCAAAACTCGTAAGTAATCAAGAGATACTACAGCAAGTTAACAAAATAGTAAAGTTAAGAGATACACATGAAAAACCTCATTTGGCTAAAGAATGAAAGATAAAGAAATTCAAAACAAGGAAATATCTGATTGAGCTTGAAGAATATCAATAATACATTAAGTAGCTCATAAACATAGAACTACGAAATCACAATCCCTTTTAAAAACTTGAACATTCTAAGAAATTGCTTAGGATCATAGACACAATGACTTCCCAATTTTAAGAACATTAACAAGGCTTCTAAACGTTTAACAAGTTTGGCGGGAAAAAAAACAAAAAAATATTTATGCATGTAGTAATTAGAGATTAAGGATACTGCAACATTAGTGCAAAATGTGATAAATTAAGCTCCAGAAGGTGCAAGTAGCAGAAACATGTGACTTAGTGATGATAATACTTCTAGATGTAAGTGGTGGATAAAGATAAAAGAAAGGTTATAACCTGAACAGAGATTCTCTTTTCATTGTAGACGGCTTCACCGGGTACCAATTCTTAGTACAAAGATCATCTTCCTTGCCCTTAGCAATGAACACGCCTCCATGTCTATGAGGCTCCACCAGAACCTTACTACCACCCTTAGCAATGAACATACCTCCATTGGAAAAGAGAACAAGTAAACAAGAGCTAGGCTTCAAGATTAAGACAAATGACAGCCTATTATGTTGTTGTTTCCCCTTCTTTTTACACATATTACATCTGTTGGATAGCTGAATTTTCCTTATCATCATATTATACTGAGTAAGGCATGTCTCATTCAGAACTGTCCAGGCGAATATCAAAACGTATGTGGGTAATACAACTATGAGCTAGACTTCCAAAAATCAACAAAAATTGTATATGCTGACACAAGAATATCAAAATCCTAAAGCTAAAATTTAGACTTTCAAAGATACAATTTCTTACCTGATAAACCCTATTCCAAAAAAATGTGATGAAGCTTTAAGACACCATCTTCTCAAGTGAAGCATTTTAGTGAGGCGTGTTCATTTGTGAGGCGTAACCTTCAGCTCTTCAGCAAGATATCGTGAAATAGTGTTCTTCAGCCTTTCAATGTGAAATAGTGAAACCTGTGAGAATGTTTGACCGAAATCGTGTTCTTCAGAATTAGTTTGGAGAGAAAATCGTGCTCTTCAAATAGACGGAAGGTTTTTCTGATTTGGGGAAAAAGATAGTGTTAATGTTTTATGACTTACCTGACAAACCTTCAGCGATTCAGCGAGAAGTTCTTCAGATATTCAGCGTGTTCTTCCGTGATTCTGCGAGAAAGTTTGACGGAGAGAAAACTTTTCAGCTCGATTTGGGGGACTCACTGTGTTCTTCAGTACTTCAGTTCTGATTTGGGGGGAAAGTATTTTTTAATGTTTTATGATATATTTTTTTCTTAATAAAAATGGGAGAGAGAGTTAAAAATATTGGAGGAAATATAATATTTTAGTGAAAATTTTAAAGCCACACTTATAATGTGTTGTTTTTTCAAATATAAAAATAGGACACTTTAAAAGTGTGTCCATATATGTAAATAGGTGTTGCCAATTATATCATATTGTAACAACACTTATAAAGTGTAGCTTATACCATTAAAGAGTACACTTTTGAAGTGTTGCCAATATTATTGTAACTAAAAGTAAAAAACTTTGGTTTTAAAAGCGTTGCCAAAATTACTTTAGGCAACACTTTACAAACGTAGTCCAGAATTAGTGTGGCTGTAGACCTAAAATGGTGTAGTGAATATTCTCTAATTTCTTTAGTTAAGCATTTAGGAGATTGTGATATTCCCTAATCCCTTTAATTAAGCATTTAGGAGATTGTGCATAGTATATTATTAATTTCTTTCTATATTTACATTATTTATAACCACTATTTAAACTCATCAACTTGAGGGAATAACGAATAATGCTTCTGAGTTTCGGCCACATCCACAATATAGAGTCGGGTCGTGATAATTACAAAGAAAAAAAAGAAAAAAGAAATAAAAGTAAAAAATGTATATAAAAAGTGAATTTCACTTATTTTCAAGTAAGGTCTAATATGATCGCTCCTTGATTGCGGAGAAACATATGAATTGTAACACTCCAAAAATTTCTAAGTTAAGACCCGAACTATTCTTCATTTACATATAAGGTCGTATTGGGTGATTCTTAAATTGCCCATATGTGTAAAGTTAAATTCTTTAGTGTGAGAATGATTTTGGATATCAATTAAGGTTACTAGAATCTCCTAGCACAAAGTTGAGTCGAAAGTTTCCTTACAAATTAAGTTTTGATGAAAGATTCTAATTGGATCAACTTCAAACAACCATATCTCTTAGAATATAACGAGTTATGTGGTCCATAACCAATCAAATTAAAGTTATTTGAACCTTCTTTCCAATGCCACCAATTTTGCAACAATCCGAGGTTTGAGTAAAACGTTATGACCATTTTAATAACCTGATATAGTGCAGTGACGAATTAGCCGACCAAAAAACATTAAAAAAGGTCCTTTTTGTCTTTTTACCTCTATGAAAACCCTAAACGAATTTCTTGACTAATTAAAGACCCAAAATAATCAGATTTTCATCTCTTAATACATCATTCTCTTTTCTCTCAAACACTAAGATGAAACCCTAAGGAAAAATCAAAGTAGAAGACTTCATTCAAGATTCTTTCAATCTTTTTCAAGATTCTTCTTCAATGTAAGTCCTTCTCCAAAAATTTCATTCTTTCTAACTCAAATTACTCCATACAATTATAAATCACTAATGAAAATCATAATTCTTGGCCATAGATATTTCAAGAAAGTAATTCAAGAATCTTAAGAAAGGTTTTCTTGATTGTTTTCCTTCAAGCTAGGGTTTCAAGGCTTCTAACCAAGTTCTTTTTCAAGATTCTTCAAGAAGCTTGTTCTTCCAGGTATGTAAGGCTATCATAGTGTTGGACTAGTTCATCATCACGCCCTACATCTACTTTCAAATCAACAAAAGAGAAATCTAGGATTCTACCCCTAGATTTGATTATTCTTAAGATGAGTTAATTTTGAGTTTTCGAGTTCCTGATTCTTTTTGAAATTCTATTCCTCAATTTTGAATGGTTATATGTTATGCATTAAGATTCTTGAGTTGATTCGATCATGTCTATATTTCAAAATGAATCCTATGAATTGAGTATTTTTTAGATGAGTAGTATAGTTGAGTTCTGAGTACCAAGTTTCCATATTGCTATTAAGACCCCTGGGTTGAGTCGTTCATGTCCATAATTCTGCATGAACCCTATGAATTGAGTTTTAAACTTTGAGAAACTTTCTAAAGCCAACATTTGAGTTTTAAACTGAGTTCTTGAGAAAGTAAAGATGAGTTTTGAGAAAGAATTTCTAAAACATGATTAGTATGACAATCGAGTATGCCATCAATGTTTAAGCAGTATGGTATCTAGTTATGCCATCAATGTTTATGCAGTATGATTTCCCGAGTCATCAATGATCACATCACAATATGATTTTGATATATTTTTAAGAAAGATTTTTCAAAATATGAATTGAGTAAAAGTATAGGGGAACTAAGTATTCCCAAAGGTATCCGTTTTTACATTGATGAAAGAGAAACTTTGATTTCTAAATGAGTTATGAGTTCAAAGATATTTCAAGAGCAGTTACCTCTTTTAAGAGGATAGTTTGAGCAATTATCTCAAACTAGAGGAAAAGCATGTTTTTGGTTAAACATTAAGCATGAGTATATATTATTGGCAGTAGTATTGAGCACACATATGGGATTGAGTTCAGACAACTCATATTCCTCATAAACCATGTATACCAACATGGGTACAGGATAATACTTTTTAGATTAATCCTAAGTGACTTTGGGCAGAGCTTAGTGGATCCACTTAGTTGAGGTGTTCTATACCCCGGCAAGGTATAGGATAGTTCTAGCAACGTAAGCGAGACATTGTATCATCATGTAGCTCATAGTGATGGTTTTCGGTTAGAGAATCTCCAAAATAGAGTTAGAAGTGTATTTTTATTAAATCACTTATTATGTTGAGTTTCATAGGTGAGTAAGTGTTTTTGTAAAGCTTTAAACGATTTCACTCCTTTAATCCATTATATTCAGTTGAGTTTATGTTTTATCTATTGCAGTCCTTTCATTCAGTTATTTGTTATTCAGCTATATTACATACTCGTACATTTAATGTATTGATGTCATTCGACCTACATCTTTTAGTAATGCAGATACAGGTTCTTAGGATCCTCAACAAGAGTCCGTTGAGATCATTTCGTCAGCTTTTGAGTAAGACCTCTTTTTCTTCTGGAGGACTCTAGTTTTTATGAGTTGTTAGTAGTAGTTCCCTTGAGGAGTCATGGGTCTTGTCCCGACACTTATATTTGTATAGTAGAGGCTTCATAGATAAATAGTTTTGGAGAGTCTTTTAGTCTCAGTTATTTTATTTAAAACTTATGTTTAATACTCAGTATATTTAGCAAAGTTTTGAGATTCAAGAAAAAATTTTAAAACGTTTCTTTCAATTTGATGCTTATGTATGCTCAAGTTATTCTTCCACTTGAAGTCAGTCAGGATGAGGGTTCGCTTGAGGGCCAGCAATGGTTCTCGAGTGTCGGCCATGTCTAGGGTGTAGGCTCGGGTCGTGACAAACTTGGTATCAGAGCACAGAGTTCAAGTGTCCTAGGGTGTCTATGAAGTCGTGTCGGTTGGATCTTGTTTATGGTTGTGAGGGCCCGAGTTCTATAAATGAGGGACTACAGACATTTAAGAAAAGTTTCCCTTCTTTCATACTCTAAATCGTGCAGTAGAACTATGTCATAAAAAACTTATTCATACTCGTGTGTTTCTAATATCCATTCGACTACCCCTCATACTCAAGGTAGTTAAAAAGCAAATCCAGTTTCATATCAATGAGTTACTCTCAGCAAGAGTCTTGAGAAAGTCATGACAATACAAAGGGGCTTGAGAGAAGCCTGTGTGTGAGCTTAAGTGTTGAGATTCAAAAGAATGCACTTTTATTCATATGAATCGTGCGTTCGAGCTAAAAGGGAGATGTACTCCTAGACTCTCTTCTTTAAACCTTGTTTCAGTTGAGACCCTTATAAGGAAGTGCGTTTTAGAGTTTAGGTAGTGTTTTCACCTGAAAAGGTAGTATGGGTTATGATGTTATAAATAGTAGTAGTAAAAGTGCTCAGAGTTAGAAGAATGCATGCAGAGGTTCAGTAATTTAAGAAAGGGAGATAATGATGAGGCAAGTTATGTTATTATAGTCATGCACCCAATAAGTTATTAATGAGGAGTTTCCTTTTTGAGTAGACTAAGGAATAATAATCTTGTGTAGAGTTTAGGATATAAAGTAGAGGAATAGTTGTGAGTTAGGATGATGATAACAGCAAGGTTAAAAGAGATCACAAATAGAGAATTGAATATTAGAATGCGGAAGCACAAGAAAAGAAACAACAAAACTAACTAAAGATATGGGAGATTCGAAGGAAAGATCCACGAATTTCCAAGAATTAGATGTTCTAAGGCCTTGAAAAGATCCAAGTAACAACGTATAGATTTATGGTAGAACTCTAACGCCTTTACTTGAGAAAACGAATCAAAACGATAGATTCGGATCTTGACCGCTTTATGAGTAACTAAAGACAATAATTAGTATGTAGAAACTAATTACCTTCTAAAGAATACCAAAAAGAAACCAAAGATATCACAAGAAGAAGTTACTTTATACCTTAAACTATGAACTAGTAAAGGTTTAAAGATAAATTCTCAAAGAACAAGTCACAAAGGTTCAAAGAACTCTCTCAAATATTATTAATATCAATCTAAAACTCTTCTTTAATGAATGAAAAAGACTCCTATATATAGGAGAAGGGAAAAACGTCCAAGAAGCCAAACCCTAAAAAAAACAATTACAAGGAATCCTACTCTAGAAAGGAAATAAAGTAACCTAACTAGGAACAAATTTAGTACTTCTAGGAAAGCATTAAATGGTACTTAGGAGACCATAAATAGACTAAGGAAAATATTAATAACCTATATATAAATAAATAAATAAGGTAAATCCCAACTAGGAAAAGAATCTTGACAATCTTGGAAAGTTTGACTAGTCTTCTCTCAAAACTTGGGCAGAAAGCAACTCTTGTTGTGGCTGATTCTTGGACTCTTCTTGACCTTATTTGCACGAAATTGGACCTTAAAATTCCTCATCTTGGGCTTGAATTTGGGCCACCAAATAATTGTAGCATTTGGACAATTCCTCTCCCTTGGGCTTGAGCTCTTCTTCCCCAATAAGAAACCTTTGGATCAGCGATTGAAGCCCATTGAGCTTATCATTGAACTCCTTGGTTTGAGATCTTGTTATGGGCCTCCTTGGGGTTTCTAAAGCTTCATCCTTATAGTTCAATGGAGTAGAGCTTCCTTGGATGCTATCAGATGAGGTAGAGTATACTTTAACTAGAAATGAGTTTATGATTATGTGTCATTGTGTTAGTAACGACCAAGTGTAGGTGTTGAATAGAAGAGCAGGAGTATTCTTGAGGTGATAGCTCTAAGCTAGGCTTATGATCTTTAAGGGAGAGCTCATAATATTCAAAGGGTTATAGAAATAATTAGGCAATGACGTATAATGAATGAGTAAATAGTACTTAAGTCGTTAAATTGAATGTGACGAAAATTCATAAGTATGTAGACATAGAATAAAGATTCACCACTTGTCATAAGGTTTTAGTGGGCGAGTGTTTCTTAATTTGTATCTCGTAGTTGTAAGTTAGTATAGTAAGCGAGCAATCATATTAATATTTGGGTTTAGTAATAAACATTAAGCTTGAATTTGAGATGAGTGTCATGACCAAAAGGGAGGAAATATGAGAGTGATGATATTAGGTAGTTTTGATATAGAGTAGGTGGGGAGTTAAGAGGTTAGTTACAATGAAGGTGAGTGGTACAAGTATGGGATTCTAACTTTGAGGTAAGAGTAGTGAAGTGTGGCTAAGTCATTAGAGTAGTAACAAGAGCATTAAGAGGTGTACCTGAGGTTATATGTAACCAGATGAGGTTCTAATTAAGTTTATTGTTTTCCATGTATTGCCTAGATAACATAATAGAGTTGTCAATGTGGAGTAGGTTGATGTAAGCATTAATTATCACCCTTAAGAGTTTGGTAGAAAGGATTTTATATAGTCAGTGAAGAGCCTATTAAATATTGTGGCCTTATAAGCTAATGAGAAGAGATTAAGAGAAACATCTTAGAAAGAGGTCTTATATGGAGTCTTATTACCTGCATATGGAGAGTTCAGTATCCATGAGATAAGCCTTTTCCGAGTATTTGAGTAAAGGGAATGTAGATCAGTTTAGAGATAATGGAATTGATCTATAGCCTTCAAGTGTCGGCTTTAGACCTAATGGGGAGATGATGAGATGAAAAACCAAGTCAAGTGGGGAGAATCATATAGTGATGTCTTCAGAAAGAGTTTAAGTGATGTATCAATCCATTCCTAATCTTGCGTATTCCTCAAGTCCAGTTATTACAAACATCAAGTTGATATTCCTAATATTAGAATTGTGTCTATGACCTATGCTCATACATTTCAGAGAAATTCACATCGATGCTCAGTTCACATAATGAGGGGCAGAAACTTTAGCCCATTGATCTCAATCTTACTCCATAAAGCTATGAATATCAGCTTCATGATATGAACCTACTCATATAAGCACTCGTATCCCATAGTATTCTCAGTTTTGTGAATCCGTGATTTACTCTCAATGGCTAGCAACATAATGTTATGTCATGCATATTCTTATAACAGATTTCTTGAATGAATCATGCTTATGATATTTTTCCCTAAAGCTCATTTAGTGATCCTTTTTAGCTTTGAGAGTGTTGTTGATGATTGTAGTTGTGTGATGATAGAGAATAGGACTGCGATTTCTTATTGTGATAGTAATGGTGTGTTTATTCCACCTAAGGTTATAAATGTGGAGGAAGAAGGAGATAAAGTTTTACGATGAGTAATAAGTCATTTCCTGGAGTGATGCATGAAAGTTGAGTTTGGCAGAAGTGACGTGAGAATGAGGAATTCTCATAAGGAGTGGTTAGTAGGAGTCATGGAGTTGTTATAGTATTAGTCTTGAATGTGGTGTTGGTATCGTGTGGATGAAGGCATGATGCATTAGGTGGTTCTTAATTAAGACTCGAGATTGGTTGGATGTAGTGGTAAGGAGTAGTGTTCTTGAGATGAGATTTCCTAAAGAGGTATAGAACCTGAATCTTGTGATTTAGATCAGAATAATCATCTTGTGTTAAGTACTTTGTGATTTTGAGTTAGGCTTGAATATAGTAAGAGTACACTCTTTCCATTCTCAATCCAGCCGTCATTCGAGGACGAATGATTCCAAGGGGGAGATATTGCAACACCCCAAAAATTTCTAAGTTAAGACCCAAACTATTTTTCATATACATATAAGGTCATATCGGGTGATTCTTAAATTGCCCATATGTTTAAAGTTAAATTATTTTTGTGAGAATGATTTTGGATATCAATTAAGGTCACTAGAATCTCCCAGAACAAAGTTGAGTTGAAAGTTTCCTTACCGATTAAGTTTTGATGTAAGATTCTACATGGGTCAACTTCAAATGACCATATCTCTTAGAATATAACGAGTTACGTCGCCCATAACATATCAAATTAAAGGTATTTGAATCTTCTTTCCAACGCCACAAATTTCGCAATAATCTGAGGTTTGAGTAAAAAGTTATGACCATTTTAGTAACTTGATACAGTGCAGTGATGAATTAGCCGACGGGAAAACATTAAAAAGGGTCCTTTTTGTTTTTTTACCTCTAAGAAAACCCTAAACGAATTTTTCGACTAATTACAGACCCAAACAATCAGATTTTCATCTCTCAATACATCATTCTCTTCTCTCTCAAACCTTAAGACAAAACCCTAAGGAAAAATCAAAGTAGAAGACTCCATTCAAGATTCTTTCAATCTTTTTCAAGATTCTTCTTCAATGTAAGTCCTTCTCTAAGAATTTCATTCGTTCCAACTCAAATTCCTCCATACAATTATGAATCACTAATGAAAATCATAATTCTTGGCCATAGAGATTTCAAGAAAGTATCATCCATTTGATTGTATTTGCTTTGTCTGTACGGAGTTGTTGTTGGCTATTGTTTGGTCCAACAATGTATTTGTACGGAGAGCATTTCCTTATAACACTTGGGATCCTTTAATTTGTTTGCTCAAAGTAATGGTAGTTTTCATCATGTTGGCATGTATATGCTTGGTGGACTATCAGTGAGATGCAATCCTAAGTGTATCCGAAACTATATATTATATTGTTATTTCACAATTGTAAAGCATAAATTTATTTCAACATGGTCACGAAAAATATGATTGCTGAATCTGTAAAAAAAAATTATGAAGTAAGTGAGATTTCATTAAGGCATCCAGTAGATGCAAAGGTACAAAAGGGAGATTTGAATCTGGGATTTTAGTTTCAAATTTATATGTTAAGAAGTAATTGCATTTAAAAAAAAAAAAAAATCAAAGTTGACTTTAAATTTTTTGCTCAAAGTAATGGTAGTTTTCATCATGATGACATGAATATGCTTGGTGGACTATCAGTGAGATGCACTCCTAAGTGTATCCGAAACTATATATTATATTGGATTGAGTATGTTGTCTCAACAAGTTAACCTATGGAAACTTCTTATTTCTTGCAAAGTCGTTTTTTGCTTAATCTGATCTATCAAGTATCAACACTTCTATATAAATTGACGATACTAACTACATCACTGAATCTTAATGTATATTAAGTTCATTGACGTTTTTTTTCAATGAAGATGGACTACTACTTACAACTTGTGGAATACCAAATTATGTGAGTTGTTCCTAATTTTCAAAAAGACACCTGAAGTTTGCGAGTTTCCTATTACCCCACGAAACTATCTAAATCCACAATAAATATACCTTTTTGACTAATTTTAACACCACTCGTGTTGTCACGAAATATGGGAGCGTGAAGGACTCTTGATACAGCTTTAGACCAACGTAAAATTGTCATGTGGCACTCCCAATTTGACTTATTTTGGAAAAAATATAAAAACCCATGTATTATTTTTTTTAACTTTATTAGGAATAGTTTTTAATTTTTCAAATGTTTTTTCTCATCTTCCCTACCATCATTAGCTTACCCATATTTCTTGAGCATCCATGGCTTCCTTCTATTTTTTTTCTTTTTCTCTTTTTCCTTTTTGGTCTTTGTTTTTTTAAAACTAATGTTATTGTGTTCATTCTTATTACATTTTAAAAAAAAAAACAAATTAGTTTAGTGATTTTTTTCCTCCTACAAATCAAGATTGAGATTTGGGAGTAGTTAAACTATGGGAAACTCGATTTAGGAGTAAGAAGTTGGAGAAGGTGGTGATTTAAATGTCAGATTTTGACTTGGTGATATTTTGAGTATTTAGATTTTGATTATTTGACGGTGTTTATTTTCATAAATAAATTAATTGGTGGTAGTTTGACAAATAATTGGTAGGGTTGCCGCAAAATTCGCCCCGCCACAGCGGATTTGGCGATTGTTGCAGCAGGAAGGGAATGGCAAAAGAACAGAGTTGAGGCGAAGAAGAAATTAAGAGAAATAGAAGAAAAAAAAAACAAAGAAATCAGATAAAAATATTTTAAAATTATTTTTAACACGTGGCAAGTGACTATTAGTGCGTAACATACAAATATTTTTGTCTAAGTGGTATTGGATGAAAAATGGGGTATACATACTATTTTGAAGTTGTTCAATGGGGTAATAGGACACCCGCAAAGTTAAGGTGTCTTTTTGAAAATTTGGGACAACTTCAATGGTGACTTTATGTCTTTTCTCTTAGTTTGTCCTATAAGTTATTTTATTTCATATCCTCACATCAATAACATTCATTTTTGTAATGGAATCATATTTCACTAAATGCAATAGAATTACATTTCACTAAATTGTCTTAGATATATTTGTACTTTTAAATAATTATTAATTTATAATACTAATGGGACTATATATTTGTACATGGAATTTTCCAATCACTTTGAAGATGATGAAAAAAATAAGATCTTCTATGATGAGCTTGAACTTAAGCAAGGGGAGATGGAAGTGGTTGTGCAAGGTCTGTTTGGAGAGTTCTACTACTACAAAAGTTAAGCTCACACATCTTGTGGAGTACAACTACATACTCTTTTATTATTTGCTCCAATATTTCTTGAATTTTGATTGAGATTGTAACAAAATTTGCTTTTGTAGTAATGTTAGTTACTTGATAATGTATTAATTTTGGACTATGTAGCATAGAATAAATGATCAGTACTTAAAGAATATTGACGAGTGTGCTTTACAAGTAGATTTTTTAGTGCACTTTCAATATCTATGCAACAAAATATTTGATTGGAGTAACATGTAAGTGGTGGATACACAAGTTCACTTATAGTGTAATTATTTTATCGAAAGGATTTGGGTGAATATTCTTCTGCCTCAATGTACATACTTAGTTGAATTGAGATGTGCATAAATTGATTCGAACACCAAGATAATTTTTCTTTAATATAACATTTGCATTATATAATAAAGTTTGCATATTACATTTTGTGCTTCATATCCAACGTAACAAAAACATTCTATTTTTTTATCACTACATCTAAATTTAATTATTTTATTGTATATAAGCAACAACAACAGTAATATCATCAATTTTTCCTCCTTTATGTCGTCCCTCAGATGCTCTAGCATATGGTGTATCTGCAAATCTATCAAATGAATTATACAAATCAATGTTCCCAATTTGACTAGCCAACTCCTCTGCCTTCAACTTCTGGTCTATTGCTCTTTCAACCAGTTCCTCTATCTCACTTTCAAATATATTATCAAGCATCTCATCCGTCCCAACCATTAAAATATCATCTTTCTCAATGTTTAATTCCATCTCCTGAGCAACACTAGGATTATCTGAATTGCAGTTTCCCAATTGATACGGACATCCAAATCCTCGTTGTTGTATTGGCGACTTGTATGTAATTTTTCCTTTTCTGATTAGTAAAAATCCACTATCACCAACATTAGCAGCAACTATAGTATTTTTCACCGAGTTAAGAGTTATAATACAAGTTGTGGACGATCCTTTTGAATTTGTGTTTTTGTATGCTTCTTCAAGAACCCTTTTAGGGTTCACATGATCACCTTTCATTGCTTCACCTCTCTCGCGTATATTCCAGCGTCAATCCCTTGTAGTGCCCAGCCACCAACACCATCAGCAACACCAATAGTTTGGTATAGTTCATGCATGGAGTGTGCATCTTCACCTAAAGGCTTGTTTGGATTGTCTTTAGGTAAGTATAAAGATCCAACCACCATTTTTAGGCATGGTAACTTGTTACTACTAAATTCATCATCATGACTAAATTTGAGTTTCTTGTTACTATGATTTTCCGGATTATCATAATTAATTTCATGAGAAGAGAAGTCGAAATATCTCTTATAGTGTGACAAGCTGAAAAGTTTATCGAATTTTATTTTGGAAGAATATTGATCATGACCTAATGATGAAATACATGCAGCCATTGTTGTGTTGATTGAAAAACTTTGGGAAGTAAAAATTATGTAATGGAAGTAGGGTTATAACTAATATATATACATATACATACATTACGTTGCAATTCTATGTAGAATAGGTTATGGAAAAACAAATTTTGGTAACTTTTTAATATGGAAAATTTAGAAAATAACCTGTAGTAATTAATTTAATCCTACTTAGAAGTTAGAACAGGTTTGGGAAACAAAGTTATATTTTTGGAAATTATCTAAGTGAGATGTTATGGAAAAACAACTTTTGGTAACTTTTTAATATGGAATATTTAGAAAATAGCATATAGTAATTAAATCATACTTAGAATAGGTTTGGGGAACAACGTTTTTGGAAATTGTCTAAACAACTAGAAGAAGGTAATCCTCCTGCGTAAGGGAGTGAAAAGAAAGTGAGATTTAATCTCAACATAAATTTGCAAATAAGAACATTGTTGTGCTCTCTAATTATCATTCCGTTTGTTATATTGCCATGAAAACTCTTATTATCATATATAAATGGGAAAAAGGTCAAAAATGTTGCTCAACTACGCGAAATAGATCATTTATACCTTTTGTTACATTTTGGCATAAAAAATGCTTCCGCCGTTATCCTAAGAGACTACAAATATCCTCAAGAGTTCACAACCCAATTTTTAGTAATGTGGAATGCCACATAGGAATAATCACTCCACCTAAGCTGGAATAACTAGGATTTTAGCGGCAGCAAAAGTCACCACAAAAGCCCAAAATATTGTCACTAAAGATTTTCACTTATTTTTAACGTTAAATTATGATTTTGTGTTTTTTCTTCATTGTTTTTAAAAAATCACAAATGATATCGATCAAGGTGAAGTTTGAAGACACTATATATTTTATTTTTATGACATATGTAAAAGCATAAAATTTACAATAATGCATAATGTAGTGGGAGATTTGAGTCGAAAAGTAATTTTGATGATTTTCGTAATAATATTGGATGTTTTTAATATTGATAGTATATGTTATTTATTTTAGAAAATTAGGTTGCAACCTAAAATTAATAATCTTTTTTTTTTTTTTGAAAAAAATAGATTTTACTAGCGAATGATTATTGCAGCCTTAGTCGCCACTAAAAATAGATTTATGGCTGATGTGAGTGTTGTTCTCTCCCAAACATGGTAATCTGAATTCAGTTACTAATGCTTTGAGGGCTCATCTTCTTCACACTGAAATCTAACTCAAAAGCTTGTGTGAGCTTATTCATTTATTCTTGCACACTTTCCTTTACAGTTGCTCAATTGAAGAACACGTTAAACTAGATACATGACCCCGTGCTGGCACGGGCTTACCCAATATATGTAATCTTTTTTATTTTAATTTATGTGATACTCCGTTTGTCTCATATTAATTGATTACTTTTTATTTTGCACGATACGTAAGAAATTATAAATAAGAAAACGGAAAAGGGTCAAAATTGCCCCTGAACTATGAGATATAGACCACTTATACCCTCCGTTACATTTTAGGATCAAAAATGCCCCTGCCGTTATCCTAAGAGACCACAATTACCCTTAAGACTTAACATAAATGGTTTGGCAAGCCACATGGCACTAATTCCGCCACATAGGCTTGCCAACTAGGATACCCACTAAAAATTTTAACCCAATTAATAATTCAACCCTAACTCATTTTTGCTAGATCCAGCCCACTCAAATTAGGAGGGAAACATCATCTTTTTCACCTCAATGTTTTCACTATTCAATTCACCACATAGAGGAGAATTTTTTGAAGAACATCTTTGCATTCAAATAAACAGTAGTACTGCATCTTTGCAGCAAGAAATCGACCCAAATTTGATACATCTTTGCATCTTTGCAGCAAGAATCTCTAGAGTATCGTAATAGTCAAGAATGTCCAATTTTAAATTCGAATTTGTTAACTTGTGACCCAAATTTTATACATGTAGCCATGACTCTTGATGTCAAAGGATCAGTAGAAGCAGTTCACTCTGTTCTCAAGCATTCATCTTGCCCAGAAAATGTTTATTTCCATTTTGTGGCTTCGAAGAATAAGGATTTTCAAGACCTGAGAAGATGGTGAAGTCCATATTTCCATCTCTGAGTTTCAAAGTTTACAGCTTTAATGAATTTCGAGTGAAGAAATTGATATCATCTTCGATTCGTCAAGCCCTTGATAATCCATTGAACTATACTAGGATTTATTTAGCTGAGATCATCCAGCCCTGTGTTGAAAGGGTAATTTATCTTGATTCTGATGTTGTTTTGGTTGGTGACATCCAAAAGTTATGGTCGATTTCTTTAACTGGTTCGAAAATTATTGGAGCTCCAGAGTACTATCAAGCAAATTTCTTTAGAACATACCTAGTTCGAAAACTAGGATGCAAAGATGTTCTTCAAAGAATTCTCCTCTATGTGGTGAATTGAATAGTGAAAACGATTTAGGTGAAAAAGATGATGTTTCCCTCCTAATTTGAGTGGACTGGGTCTAGCAAAAATGGGTTAGGGTTGAATTATTAAGAGCAACTTTCACATATAACAAACAAAAAAATCATATTTGTATGTTATAGCAAAGTTTGCATAATTATGCTCCATAGCAAACATATATATGTATAATTCGCTATACATATACAATTGAAAGTTGTCTATTTCGTTATACATATATACGAAAAGAAGCAATTGTATAATTCGTTGGCTCCTCTTCAGATTTGTATAATTTCGCTGGCAGGCCATTTGTATAAATTGTTGTTAGCCTCTTGTTTGTATAAATCGTTGACAAAAATATTTGTATATCAAAAATCGCTCTCTCTTTCGCTTTATACAAACATAAATTATACATTATACAAACATAAAACTGGGCAGGGGAATATTTTTATTGTATAATTATAAGTGTATA
>NW_006238939.1:2897093-2948458 GCF_000226075.1 Solanum tuberosum | reverse complement strand
CAGAAACGCAATTTATACAATTCTGTTGTATAAAGCGAGAGAGGCGAGCAGAGAGGGAGTGAGCGAGAGAGGAGAGTGGCGAGCGAGAGTTTGAGGTTGAGAGGCGCTGGCAAATAGTTTGCTACAAGACACAATTAAATCAAAGTGTGATTATACCATTTAATTTGAATTAATAATTTGCCATTATGTACAATTTTCCCAATTATTAATTGGATTAAAATTTTTAGTGGGTATCCTAATTGGCAAGACTACGTGGCAGAATTAGTGCCATGTGGCTTGCCAAATCACTTCTGTTAAGTCTTAAGGGTAATTGTGGTCTCTTAGGATAACGGCAGGGGCATCTTTGATCCTAAAATGTAACTGAGGTATAAGTGGTCTATTTCGCATAGTTCAGAGGCAATTTTGACCCTTTTTCGATAAGAAAATAACTTTACTAATTCAACTCTTAAAAAACTTTGTAAGAATTTTACAAACAAATGTGACACTTTCAAAAGGAACTAATGGCAAGGGTAATATAGGAAAATTTTAAATAATATTTTGTTGATTTAGTAAGGTGAAACTAATATGAGACAACTATTTTTAGAATAATAGTCAATTAATTTGGGACGAAGGGAGTATCATGGAACTTGAAAAGTTAGACAATTTTTTATATGATTTTAAAAAGATTTTAAGTTATTAGTATTTTCTTATATAATTTTAAAAATAATACATATTACTCTCTTTATTTCAATTTACGTGGCATATATATAATTTCAAAAATTAACCATTTTTATATGTCTTTTATATATATTAAATTATTATATATTATAATTTATAATATCTTTTTAATGTAATTTTCATATCATATATGTTATTTCTCGTATCCCAATTTATGTAGCATTGATATATTTTTTTACAGTCAAGTAATTTTTTATATGTATTATTTTTTTAAAATTGTTAATTATTGTGATTTATAAATTGATACCAATAGAATTTCGAAAGTCAATTAAGTTTTTTTTGTATAACTTTTAATATTTAAGTTGTTAATCATTGTGATTTATAGTTATTTATACATTTTCAGATATATAACAAACTTAAAAAAAGACATAATATTTCAATATTTGATTTAAAAAAATTAAAGTAATTATCATTGTAAAAAATGATTTTGCCATAAAAAAACAAAATGAAAGAAGTTATGAAGTAGAAATAAAGGGAAGGAAATGAAGTTGGTATTCAAAAATAAAAAGTGGGACCTATATGTTATTTATATGCCTATAAGTTATTTATAGGGAAAAATGTCTAAAAAATATTTTAACTTTGGCCGAAATTGTTGTTACGATATCAAATTTTATGGAGGACCTTTTACCGAAAGATTTTATGATGGTTGAGGCACACCATGTCATAGTTGTATGACGGATTATTTTAATAGATAAAAATTTATTTTGTGGATCCATATCTTTATAACTTTTTCATTTCTCTTCTCACTCCTCCACCCCACCTTTTATTTAACCCCCATCTATGTAGAGTACTTTGTAAAATTTTAAATATATTTTATTACACAATAAAAATAATAACATCCTAAAATTAGTAAGTAATTTATTATCTTTTTGCGCATTATTTCTCCAATTCTTCAATAGAAAAATAGTAATGTCCAAAAATTAGTAATTTATTTTCTTTCTTGTTTTGATAATTCATAATGTTCATTTGTTAAAAATCAAATAGAGATAAATATATTAATATTAATTTAGATTATAAGTCAAATAATTACGTATTTAAAAAGAAGTTAAATTAAGATTTGTGCTCTTAACCCCATACAAAATCAATTGTATTATTTTTAAGACAAAAATAAATAGTTATTTAAAATTACTTGTAAATCAAAAATATTAAAATATAATTTTTTTATTTTTTATTTTACTTTCTCTATTAATTTATTATTTTTTGTTCTTGAAATTCAAGCTATAAAATATTTTTTATTATATAAACATAATAAGAATTGCAACTAATAATATTTTATGTTGAATTGCAACTTAGTGAGAAGGTTATATTTTTGAACAAACACTATAAGTTGCAATTCTTATCATGTTAAATATTAATTAAATTTCGCATAGCTTGAATTTCAAGAATAAAAATATATCATATAAATTGAGAAAGTGTATGTATGTAGGAGTTTATGGATGATTTTCGATTTTGAATTACACGAAAATAAAAATAAAACTTATGTAATTATTTGTCAAGATTACGGATGGTTTTTCTGTTATATTTTCTTGTTGGATAATAATGGATACATTTAAGTGTTTACGAAATTAGAAAATTATGAAATTATTGAGAAGAGAAAAAAAATTGATTTTATACTCCTTTCATTTTCCGTATTAGTTATTTACTTTTTTATACGTTCTTTAAGAAATTATTAATAAAAATGATAATTTACTAATTTACTCTTGGGATAAGGGTCTGAAAAATATCCCAACTTTGGTCGGATTTGCTGTTGCGATACTAAACTTTCATAAAGACCTATTACCTCCTTAGACTATTTAATAGCGTATTTTTTACCCCCTGGACTATTTAATAGTGTATTTTAAAGGTATATATGTGCCCACGTGGACACATTACTATTTATAATTTTGCATTATTTTTTATGTCCACGTGGGCAAATATATATGTTTAAAATACGGTATTAAATAGTTTAGGGAGGTAATAGGTCATCATGAAAGTTTAGTACGCAACAACAAATCTGACCAAAGTTGGGTATTTTTCAAACCCTTATCCCTTTACTCTTTAAGATATATTTTTTACAATTTTACAAATTTTGTTTATAATTTCAAAAAGAATAATGGCTAGGGTAATGAAAAAAAAATAAAAAAATGATAGTTTAATTTTCTTAATAGATAAATAATTAATTATTTTTAGTAGTTTAGTTAATTAATATAGGATAGAAAAATAATACCAAATGTTAGGAGTATGATGAATTAAACTAAATTTTATACTTTTAAAATTATTTAAAGATAAGAAAAATAGCAAAATTAGAAATAATGGTTTAAAAAAAAGGAGTTGAAAAGTTAAAAGTAATGGGAAAAAGTTAAAAAGTAAAAGAGAGAAAATTTTGGTCCATTTTTTTTTAAAAATGAGACCCAATAATCCACTTGTCAAATTATAAAAGGAGGCTCATACAACTTTTGTATGCCACCTCATACTATCCCTCAACCACCATAAAAAAAAATTCAATTTACCCCTGCACTATTTAATAGTGTATTTTAAAGGTGTATATGTGCTCATGTGGACACGTTATTATTTATAATGATGCAATATTTATGATATCCACGTGGACACATATATACCTTTAAAATATACTATTAAATAGTGTAGGGGGTAAAAAGTTATTTTCAAAGTTTGGTATTGTTAAAACAATTTCGGTCAAAATTCAAATATACATCAGACATTTTTCCCTTATTTATATGTATATGCATTAATAGATAGAGGGGAAATGGCGAAAAAGAATGGCCCACATGCATGGAAACGGGCAAATTTTTGTGGCTGAAAAATAAAATGCAGAAGGACTTTTACGTCCCAAATTTTAAAAGTACAATGACAAAATAGCTAAATACAACATCAATTAAGTATTAACATTAAAAGAATATTAAAAATTATCCATATTACCCTTGGCTAGGGAAGCAACCATGTCGACGAAGAGCTGCTTCCCTAACCTCTATATATAGTAGTAAAGTAACTAGACACGGGCCCAACATTTTACATTTTCCATGTTGGGTACTCGGTAAAGTCATTTGGAAAGGTATAATAGTAAAAAAAGTATATGCAGAAGAACATAATGCTATAGTAGTAAAAAAAGTATATGTAGAAGAACATAATGGTACGTCTACTTTATAAATGTGCAGATATTGTCAATATCAAATATCAATCATGTATTGTTATCAACCCTCAATCAAGGAGAGTACCTTCAAAATTAACATAATTGATTGAAAATATAACATAACTTTAAATATTTACAGATATAATTTTGCAGTATAAATTAAATAATACATCATTAAAAAAAAGGGAAAAGGACGAATTTACCCCCGAACTTTGATAAATGGTACGTCTATGCCCTCCGTTATACTTTGGGTCCATCTCAGCCCCTGCCGTCCAATTTTCGGTACACACATGCCCCTCTCACTAACGGTCCCCTCATCTTATACACGTGTCTTAATCCTAATCAACTACCCGTTTGACCATTGTTTTTAACCCATAAACTAACAACCCCCCCCCCCATAAACCCATACCCACCCGATTCCCTCTAAAATATCCTAAGTTAATTAAAATACCCAAATCTTCTAGGTCTCTCGTTCCTATCTATAATGCATTGTTAAACAAAATTAAATACAATTTTAATACAAAATTTATCCATTACAAATTTCTATTTTTTTTAATAGTGTTTTGAGCTAAACTTACAACAAAAACAGCTACTGAATTACACAAAATGGGAAACAAAATTAGATATATAAACACATAGTTACGATCCTCCTCACTAATAACAACATGAAGAAGAAAAAAGAAAAATAAAATTCGATTTTTTCTTCGATCTCTTTTTAAAACTAAGGGATAATAAATAGATATAAAAACTAAAACGATGGAACGATGCCCTATGATGCAATCGGCGGCGATGAGTGAATCGATTTCAATTTCAGTACGTTTAGCGAAATCTCCCTTTGATTCTGTGTCGAGTCTCAGCATAAGCTTCTCTAGAAGAATATCGAATCGTCTTCTCGAACTTTCTATTCTTCCTCTTCTCTCTATACCTCATTACCCTTGCTTCTCTGTCTAAACCGGAAACTGCATTCGGCACAACGTCGGCGTCGGCACCGGCACCAGCACCGGCTGATGAGTTCATCACAAAAGTGTTTGATACATCCGTCATCGCACTGTGGTCCGGTACAACTCCGACGTCAAGAGATGATGATGAAACCTGTTAGTTAAACAAAAGCAAAATGAGATCGATTCACGTGAAGGAAGTAGGAAGAAGGAAATAGACGAGAGAAGATACAAATGCATACACTTTGGCTAATGGATTGAGAGGTGAAATTGTACATGTAAGGTTTAGATCCAGCGAAATCGATTTCGTAGGTAGGGAATCCATCAACAACTGGACCTGGTAAATGAGTACTTGTTTCGTTGTTGTTCTGCACTGGCACAACTCCGTCGAAGCTGCAATGGCCGTGTTGATGTTGTTGATGATGAAGAATATGCGATTTTTGCTCACATGACATTAGATCTATATCTAAATACGAATCCATATCATTAAACAAGTAATAAATCTGATCATTCCCTTCTTTCAGCGTCGGAAGGATCCACGACGCTGCTTCAGCTTCTTCCTCCGGTTGAGAAGGATTCTCATCAGTACTATCAAAGTACTTCTCATCATCAACAACATTAGCATCAACATCATCACCGCCGTGAGATCTCTCACCAGTACTATAAAAGTACTACTCAATTCTCATTTTTCAACTCTATTGTGAGAGGAACGAGAGACCTGGAAGATTTGGATCTTTTAATTGATTTTAGGATATTTTTAGAGGGAATCGGGTGGGTATGGGTTTATGGGGCGGGTTGTTAGTTTATGGGTTAAAAATAATGGTCAAACGGATAGTTGATTAGGATTAAAACACGTGTACAGGATGAGGGGATCGTTAGTGAGAGGGGCATGTGTGTACCGATAATTGGACGGCAGGGGCTGAGATGGACCCAAAGTATTACGGAGGGCATAGACGTACCATTTATCAAAGTTCGGGGATAAATTCATCCTTTTTCCCTTTAAAAAATATTAATGTCGATGTGAAAGAACTTTCCATTGGACTGAAGAGTGGATATTTCTCCATCTGCTTAATTTGTCTTTAACAGTCTTCATGCCCAACAATCGACATACTTTGAACCTAGGTTATAAGAAGGGAAAAAATTTCCTTAAATAAACACCTTTATAGAACTTTATTTTTGACAAGACATATTAGAGTTGAATAAGCTTGATTGTTCTTCAAATGAATTCTCTCTACATTTTGGCTGTGATAGTGTCACCAAGAGATGAGGAAATTAATCATTGCCTACACTCTTTAAGACATGACCAACATGGAAGAGGTTTACATATAGTAATTCCTCAGTCCCAATTTATGTGATATTTTTTATTTTTCGAGAGTCAAACAATTTAAGTTTGAACGGGAATTTACGCATGAAATCTTCAATTTTTTGAAATGAAATTTATATATTTGTAAACTACGTAAAAAGTATTATAAGTCACAATAATTGATAATTCAAAATATTTAAAAGATGTATGAAAAATTTACGGTCAAAGATAGAATTGTTTGAATCTTGAAATCTGAAAAGTGCCACATAAAATGGGACGGATGGAGTAATATTTTAACTCCTTTACCAACAATGGCGATGAACTTAGAATCACACAACTTACCTCATAGAGAATCAGTGCTACCTTTTTTTGTCTTCTTATTTTGATAGATAGATAAGAAGTACAGATTAGACATAAATAAAATATTCTAAAAATTCAGATGTTTACCTTTTTGCGAATAAAGTTTTCCCTCCGCTGTATATATAATACTAAGAAATAGTAATAATAAAGAAGAGGATTGTTTGTTGTCAATGCGATCCACAAAGCTAGCTAAATGTGCTCTGCACTCAAAATCACAGAATATGTATTTAATCCAATGCTTCAGCTTCAAACTTTCCAACTAAAGAAGAGATGGAAACATGAATTAAATCTATTACTCAAAAGATTATAACTTAGTCCAAAGCATACAAAGTCAAATCAGATTAATAAGTAGATCAATAAGAAAAGAATAGTCTTCTAAAAGCTCCCTCATAAAATTAAGCTTACTGCACTGACAGAGGATACCAATAAAAAATTAACTAATAAATATATAAAATCAATTCAAAAGAAATGTGCAAGTACATAAATATTAGGAATTTCAGCATTATGCAAATAATTTAAATTTAAGAAAGCTTTTTATATGGAAACAAAACTCACAAAGCTAACCTGTAAATTATCAGCATAATAATTATGTTCTCAGAAATGATATATATAATGTGATCACATTTAAAAAGGGCACCAAAATTTGAAACGGGAAATAGTAATATTTGCTGCAACCCACAAAATGATACCTCAAAAAAAGAACATGAAGTCTAATAATTAGTTCTTGTTGAAAACTAAGCACACTTTGTCAGAGAAAATGATAGATATAAAGACACTGAAATCTTAATGTGGTGAAGAAACAGAAAGTTATTACATGCCAGGAAACTTATGTCATACACCATATATGTAGTACTCCCTCCGTCCCTTTTTAGTTGTCCACTTTAGAAATGGCACACAGATTAAGGCAACAATAATTAGCACAGTAAAGTTACAATTTTACCCTTATGACAATTTTCACTTCAAAATTACAACCACTTCTTTGAATTCAAGTGAAATAAATTGGAGGGAAACAACATACACTTTTAGAAATTTTCAAGAAGTGTAAATAAGGGTATAATAGGAAAAAAATTGTTGTCCTTTCTTGATTTGTCAAAATGGACAACTAAATAGGGACAACTAAAAAAGGAAATATGGACAACTAAATAGGGACGGAGGGAGTAGCAGTTAGCAATTAAATCAAAAATATACTTACAGTAATTTATGAAGCATTAGTAGGTGGCAGTTACACAAATTGTTAGACAAGTTTGGACACCAACCATTTATATATATAGTTTATCTTGAGTCTATTGATTAAGTATTAACTAATGACACCACATTTAAAAGTATTAACTCTTCAACTCACATATATGTGAACCTCACTCAAAAGATAACTTGTAAGAATTTCTTATCATTAACTTAGTAGTGATTTCAAAATTATCAAGTTGTCAGATGTACTAACTTATCATTAAAAGAAGCTCTTTATTGTAGATGTTAATTATAGGTCTTGCAACATTAGGAAGCTATGTCTGATTAGCTTATTTGGAAGCATTAACTTATAATTTCATGGGTTTTTTTATTATTATAATAAGTTTATCGGGTTATAGGTTGAACCGCTAAGGGTCATTTGGTTGGAAACAAGTTATCTCAAAATTAATTATCCTGAGTTTTCCTGGGATAAGTTATTCCACCATATATATGGAATAACTTATCTCATCACTAAGGTATAAAGAGTGGGATAAATAGTTCCAAAACTGCCTAATACCTCTAACCAAATGCAAGATTTTATCCCTAGAATTTCTTATACCTCACACCAAACAACTCCTTGGGGAAATAGGACAATTCGAGTCCTAAACTGATAATCCTAAAGTCCAATAGTGCTAAATCGTTCTGAACCATTACATCAAAAACACAATATGGAGAAATCAATAACATTTTTTTATTCGATTTATTGATTTTACCTGAAATATGTGCAATTCTATTGTCACTCATAATATCAATTTATCATAACATAAGAGATCAGAAACCAAGAAACTGTTATTCATTATTCATTCAGCTTTCATATGGTTTGCGGGAAAAATCAAACTAATAGACTAATGCAAAAATATGATGAAAATTTTCAATGAACACCTCCTCACTTATTTCTGTTCAGGAAAACATTAATTGTTCAGAGATCAAACTTACATGTAATTATAAATACTTCGTTCTCGACTGACTCTGTGAATGCATACAATTAAAGTTCTCAGCTGAGAGTAAGAAGAGCTCCATCAACAACTTTGTGTGCTTGGGAGTAAAAAAAGACTAGGGTTGGTTCATCTTGTAAAGGCGAAGCATTGTAAATTCAAATTTCTTTCTTATCGAATCAAAACAGTGAACAAACCGTCTCTCTACTAAGATGATTACTATTAAGTCAAACAATATGGATAACACGAATCAAATTGTTCTACATTCAGAAAGAACAAATGCGGTAACTTTGAGAAGAGTATTTCAAAAACATGATCATCTATAACTATAAAATTATCATTAATCTATAGCTATGATGTTTTTTTCAAATATATTAACAAAGAAGAGTGAATGAAAAAAACTGACAGGAGATGAAAAAAGAGTTTATTTTATTCATCCATAAAAATTATTAGATTCGGTGTTAACATCAAGGGAAACCCGCAGCTGCTATCCTTTGGGTGCGCACAGGGTAAAATCCCCGCTCCTATGCAATAGCTCGCAAACTAAAAAAAAAAAAAAAAGGGACTTTTTTAAAAAAATCAAAAAGAAGTCTAATGCACATGAAATCAATACTCATTGTTATCTGATCCTAATAGATATTTTACACACAACATACCTTTCAAAGAAAAATTAAAAAAAAAACATAGCAACCAAAAGTTAAAGGAAAGTTGAAAGAAAACTATAGTTCACTACATTTTGCTATTTTTTTTCTCTATTTTAAACTTGTAAGATCTTTTGGCTGAAACAAAAGGGTTAGAAGAGAACTTTCATTAAAAGATTATGCTGAAAATAGCCAAAAAAAAAAATCGTATAAAAGTAACAAATGCTATTTTTTCAGTAAAAAGTTTCAAATTTCTTCCCTCTATAGGCATAAGAATATCACCAAGAACAATAACAACAAGGAATTCAGTCATCAAATCGAAAATTGTTAAAAGAACGCAAATACGAAAGAAAAGAAGACCGAGATTAAAAAAAAGAAAAAAGATTCGAGCAATATTTGAGAGAGAATCATACATGAAATTGTAAGAAGACAGAAGAGAAGAAGAAAAAAACTCAGAGTAGAGATTGTGAAAAGTTTGAAGGAGGAGATGGGGAAAAAGTACTCTGAAATAGCAGATTGCATTTAAAGAATTATACAAGCAGAAAACTAAAACTAAATGTCAAAAGAATTGCCAACATCGCCTGAATATATAGACCTGTAACTGATAGCTGGACATTATTCTATCTAGCAGTAGTGATTATTCTGAAAGAAAAAATATCAATCAGCAGTGGATCAAATGTATCTTCAAATCTAAATTTTAGGTAACAATTGAAACTTAACTGATAAGAGAAAAGGAGTTTAGAAGAGACTTATGATTATTTTTGCAAATGGGGAGTAACTGAGTTAAATCTGAAGCGTTGTCATGGAGGAACTACTCGGGCAAGAGAAATGCAGAAGAGAAACGAACGTGAGTAGACCATAGTTGTCTAGATGTTTCTATACCTTTAAAGGTGGACAAAATATCTAATAACATTTGTAGAACATATAAGCAAGGAGGATATCATTGACGTTGATAACGAATTTAATAAAAGTTGTTGCCTGTTTACATCAAATGCAATTTGTATAGAAAAACAGCTAGATTCGAATGAAAATCAACATTTATCGTCATCAACATCGATCACCAAATAGAATAACTTGATGGTTTAGTTTTATTTGAAAGAATTCTCGAGGATAATAATTATGTTAATAAAAGAGCAACTGTAAAGGAAAGTGTACTGTAAGAAAAAATGAATAAGCTCACACAAGTTTTTGAGTTAGATTTCAGTGTGCGAAGTGCGAAGAAGATGAGCCCTTATTTATATTATATACTAGACCTTTAGCGGCGACAAAATATCAAACTATAGCCATTAAAGGTTCTAAGTGATTTCTAGTGGCGACTAAGGCTAGCTGCAATAGTCATTCGCTAGTAAAATCTTTTTTTTTCAACAAAAAAATATGATAATTAATTTTCGGTTGCAACCTAATTTTCTAAAATAAATAACATATACTATCAATATTAAAAACATCCAATATTATTATGAAAATCATCAAAATTACTTTCCGACTCAAATCTCCCACTACATAATGCATTATTGTACATTTTATGCATTTACATGTCATAAAAATAAAATATATAGTGTCTTCAAACTTCACCTTGATCGATATCATTTGTGATTTTTTTAAAAAACAATGAAGAAAAAACACAAAATCATAATTTAACGTTAAAAATCAATGAAAATCTTTAGTGACGATATTCTGGGATTTTGTGGTGACTTTTGTTCCTGCTAAAGGTCTATTTTTTCGATGTGAATCCTAGTTATTCCAGCTTGGGTTGTGAACTCTTGAGGATATTTGTAGTCTATTAGGATAACGGCGGGAGCATTTTTTATGCCAAAATATAACCAAAGGTATAAGTGATCTATTTCGCATAGTTTAGCGGCAATTTTGACCTTTTTTCCATTTATATATATTGATACTAAGAGTTTTTATGGCAATATAACAAACGGAGTGATAATTAGAGAGCACAACAATGTTCTTATTTGCAAATTTATGTTAAGATAAAATCTCACTTTCTTTTCACTCCCTTACGCAGGAGGATTACCTTCTTCTAGTTGTTTAGACAATTTCCAAAAACTTTGTTCCCCAAACCTATTCTAAGTATGATTTAATTACTATATGCTATTTTCTAAATATTCCATATTAAAAAGTTACCAAAAGTTGTTTTTCCATAACATCTCACTTAGATAATTTCCAAAAATATAACTTTGTTTCCCAAACCTGTTCTAACTTCTAAGTAGGATTAAATTAATTACTACAGGTTATTTTCTAAATTTTCCATATTAAAAAGTTACCAAAATTTGTTTTTCCATAACCTATTCTACATAGAATTGCAACGTAATGTATGTATATATATATATATTAGTTATAACCCTACTTCCATTACATAATTTTTACTTCCCAAAGTTTTTCAATCAACACAACAATGGCTGCATGTATTTCATCATTAGGTCATGATCAATATTCTTCCAAAATAAAATTCGATAAACTTTTCAACTTGTCACGCTATAAGAGATATTTCGACTTCTCTTCTCATGCAATTAATTATGATAATCCGGAAAATCATAGTAACAAGAAACTCAAATTTAGTCATGATGATGAATTTAGTAGTAACAAGTTACCATGCCTAAAAATGGTGGTTGGATCTTTATACTTACCTAAAGACAATCCAAACAAGCCTTTAGGTGAAGATGCACACTCCATGCATGAACTATACCAAACTATTGGTGTTGCTGATGGTGTTGGTGGCTGGGCACTACAAGGGATTGACGCTGGAATATACGCGAGAGAGCTTATGAAGAACTCATTTATCGCTACATATGATGAAGCAATGAAAGGTCATGTGAACCCTAAAAGGGTTCTTGAAGAAGCATACAAAAACACAAATTCAAAAGGATCGTCTACTGCTTGTATTATAACTCATAACTCGGTGAAAAATACTATAGTTACTGCTAATGTTGGTGATAGTGGATTTTTATTAATCAGAAAAGGAAAAATTATATACAAGTCGCCAATACAACAACGAGGATTTGGATGTCCGTATCAATTGGGAAACTGCAATTCAGATAATCCTAGTGTTGCTCAGGAGATGGAATTAAACGTTGAGAAAGATGATATTTTGATGGTCGGGACGGATTGGATGCTTGATAATATATTTGAAAGTGAGATAGAGGAAATTGTTGAAAGAGCAATAGACCAGAAGTTGAAGCAGAGGAGTTGGCTAGTCAAATTGGGAACATTGCTTTGTATAATTCATTTGATAGATTTGCAGATGCACCATATGCTAGAGCATCTGAGGGACGACATAAAGGAGGAAAAATTGGTGATATTACTGTTATTGTTGATTATATACAATAATAATTAAATTTAGATGTAGTAATAAAAAAATAGAATGTTTTTGTTACGTTGCATATGAAGCACAAAATGTAATATGCAAACTTTATTATATAATGCAAATGTTATATTAAAGACAAATTATCTTGATGTTCGAATCAATTTATGCACATCTCAATTCAATTAAATATGTACATTGAGGCAGAAGAATATTCACCCAAACCCTTTCAATAAAAAAATTACACTATAAGTGAACTTGTGTATCCTCCACTTACATGTTACTCCAATCAAATATTTTGTTGCATAGATATTGAAAGTGCACTAAAAAAATCTACTTGTAAAGCACACTCGTCACTATTCTTTAAGTACTGATCATTTATTCTATGCTACATAGTCCAAAATTAATACATTATCAAGTAACTAACATTAATACAAAAGCAAATTTTGTAACAATCTCAATCAAAATTCAAAAAATATTGGAGCAAATAATAAAAGAGCATGTAGTTACTCCACAAGATGTGTGAGCTTAACTTTTGTAGTAGCAGAACTCTCCAAACAGACCTTGAACAACCACTTCCATCTTCCCTTGCTTAAGTTCAAGCTCATCATAGAAGACCTTATTTTCTTCATCATTTTCAAAGTGATTGAAAAATTCCATGTACAAATATATAGTCTCATTAGTATTATAAATTAATAATAGTCTTAATCTACGTGGTGATTATTTACTGGTTTTGTAGTTTTGAGGACGCACACTTATTAATAGTGATGATATATATATATATATATATATACACACTCAACTACCCCTTACCTTGAAATAGAAATTCATCAAATGAAGGGTGTTTAGATGTTGCCCCCTCTAGCGCAATTTATGTGACTTACTTTCCTTTTTAGTCAGTCCCAAAAAAAATAACACATTTCTACATTAAGTACAATTTAATTATAAAATATCTATTTTACCCTTAATAAAATAATTTACAGCCACACAAATTTCGGACCACAAGTTTTAAAAGTCTTCTTTTCTTTATTAATCTCCGTGCCGAGTCAAACTACCTCACATAAAATGGGATAGAGGGAGTATTAATTTTTCATATGTAGTGTGCAAAACTTGAGTTGAATACAATATAAATTAGAATTATATTTTGGGTGCATCGTATCAATCCTTTGCATCGCATCAATCCTTTGAGTGGAAAGGACATTGTTCCAACTATTACTCCCCTTCCCCGAGCCCCTATAAATTTGATAGCAGACTTGTGCATTCACCGATTGAAGTTACAGCTCCCCTACGCTTATATTTACTATACTATGAGCAACGCCTTTTCGCTTAATGTTTATGGCTTGATTGGAAGCAAGCCCAGTCTTGCATTTAATTGCCACAAAAGCTACATGCGTCTATCCTATAACCCCACATATCATCTATTTTCTGAGCACTACCCTATTTGGAAAACAAAATTGGTGAAATGTGTCTTCTCCTTTTGACAGGCTCAGGCTCAGGCTCAGGCTCCATCTGAGAATGTGATCACATTCTCTACGCATATATAACCCAACAAACAAAACAAAAAACCTTTAATCCATCCACTAGCTGAGGCAATATGTGACTGCTCTACAGCTATGACAAAGGTATCCAAAATTCAGAAAATGGTACAACCTTTTACTAATTCTTGTAAGCATTAGATACCAACACCTTAAGGTTAATTTACCATCCATTGATAGTTAAATACTACAAAAAAATCGTCAGCTTGCCAAGGACACTGAGGAAACAAAAAGGATGAATATTGTCATGCTGGCAACAAGAATTTTAATTTGACCTTGCTGGAAATGATTTACGTCCTGAGATCCTCCGACATGGCAGAAGGAATACAATGTGTAGTAAGGATGTCTGATGTTGCAGATTTTGCTGTCTTTGTCTGAAGGACTACCACCTGCATAAAGCAAACTAGGATTAATATAGCATTTTGCCACACATCTCTCAAAAAACCCAGACCAACAGAAAGTTCATACCTGCTGATATTCCAAATCAAACTTCAAAAACTCATCACTGCACTTCTCTACCATGCTGGCCAAGCTCTTCAAATTTTTTACACGCTCACCGTTAAAAGCAAGAACCTACAACAGAATCGGAAAGCCACAGGAAGATGGCATCAATGGAAGTCTGTTTGACAGCCCAATAAAGAAACAATGATATCAAGATTTAGAGATGCATCTTCCCCCAACCTGAGTATTAACTATCTCCTCATATCCAATGTTAATGTCAGCAACAAGAACCTTAAAACATTTCATAGAGCAAAAAACAGAATATCAGATACTACTTCAATACAACAATCATGCAGCTTCTCAAGGATGATTTTTTAAGTGAGGCATAACCTGGGAAACCACGACAATCTGTTCATCAGGTGATTGTCGAAACTCATGCAAGAGTTTGTCCAACAGCTTTACAGGAGCTTCATACTCATAATCCTTTCCATACTGGTTATGCACATGGGAGGAGTTAAACAATAGAACTATCGCAATAAATGACGAGGCATCGTATGCACACATGAATCACTATTAAGCACAATATTGAAAAGAGTGACGCTATTGGCCATGTAGAGCATGTTGTTTTCTATATAAAGGTAGAATCTACGCATTCTCTAAAACACTAACTCAGAAACTGACAACAACAATATGATAAGAACCCTCTTTGCATAGTGAAGAAGATAATAGAATAATATTGTGTAAAAATACAACTCTTTATGTTTTCTCCTCAGCTAACTCATGCACATAGGTAGTTCTTATATAGCTCTACGCCTACCTATTGTACATCCTAATCATAAACTATATCAAACTAATCTATTAAAGTTCTATAAACATTAAGAATTGTACATCCTAATCATAAAGTATGTTGCTCTCAATCACATAGGAATTAGGGGATTTCTGAAAAATGTCTTCAACTTATGAGCTAAAAGAAGATTTTCTTTTAAATAATAGTGGTGTCTGGACCAACTTGTGTGTAGCTATGCACCTTGACAAGAACCCACCTTGTATCTTCATCTTCCCATCCTTCCATCAGCATGAGGCCACCAAATTAAGCGGATAGGAAGAAATCACCCAAATATACTTTGCCTCTGCTAAGATTTGGACCCTAGTGTCCCAGGATGAGCTAGGAAATTTTTATGATAGATAGAAGGTGACCTTGTTGCTTGTAAATAAAATTTGATAATACCACCAAGAATACTCATGATGCCATCAAGCCAATTCTAGAAGGTATGATAAACCTCACTGTACAGGCATTATTCCCCTAGAAGTGGCAATAAGCCACATAAACTCCAACATGTACAAGCAAAGAAACTTGAAGGAAACTCAGTTTTATCACAAATACTGATCATGACAATTAAATAGAGAAGAATAAGACACTGAAACGAGGAATCAAATGAGAAGGGCAGTGGTATAGAGGATATGACACATCAATATGGCAAAGCAATTTGTGTACCTCTGAACGAAGATATGGAACAGATACAGTTGTAAAAACAAATCCAGCTATAATATAATATGATGGAGGTCTCCCCTTGTTGTGAGCTGGAATAAGCCTCATCTGAGTTGCAAGTTTGATGATGAAATTTAATATCTCAGAATTACGACGAAGAACTTTAACAGCAGCGCTGTCGCCCGAATATTTTTGGGATACGAGATAACTAAAACCTATACGCTCTCCATGCCGGAATGGAACTGAAAATAATCAAAGGAGATTAATCATATGAACTGTCAATTGAAAATAAAATTAACGTGAATAGGAGTGACAACAGATAAAGCTAATAAAAAAAGAGTATTAATTAATCAATATATGTAATTATCATGCAACTCCAACAGACAATATGTTCTTCCAAATGGGTTGAACCATTAGTAACCATAACAAAGATGGCAATTCTACTTGCAAATATCAGGTAAGATATTCACCTTCTTCCGAAAACAAATGTGTGGAATGGAAACACACTCCAAGAAGTACAAATACAAACCAGCTGACAAAGTTCTCCTCTAAATACCTCATCCAATATGAAGATCTCTTTAATACTGCCATCAGGCTTAGTCAGGTCATCAACATGAATGTTTTTACCACTTAGAAGAAATGATAACACAAGAATAACATCAGGAAAATAAGAAGAAGAATTATGAGTTAGTTAATAGTAAATCCAACAACTGTTAATCAAACTTATTGCATTAGTTGCAGAGCTTAGGTTGGAAAAGTACAAGGAGATCATTTTTTTAGTCAATAAGGTAAAAATTACAACAGCATATATGCATTTCAATAGTAGAGCTTAATGGGTAAGCTACTGCGAAGAAGGGTGGTGGGATAAGTTCAGTATAAAGTGCAAAAGAAAGAAAGCATAGTTAGCATTTCAACCTGTTCCATCATTGGCAATATCAACCCCATCAAAGCTTAGGATTACATCAGATGGCATCAACATCATAGACTCTGGGGCAGTAGGGTCGATTCTTCTTATACGGACACCTTTCTGGTAAGGTTTCATTCCCATTGATAAACGCAGATCTGGATTTTCCATCTTCTGCCACTCAACCCCAAGAATGGGAAACCCTGGACAAAATGAAAATAATGATAATATGTAGACATTAATTGTATATAGTAGCTTGTCCATTTTTGCAAAAAGTAGTCACAAGTTCAAGCTCTACATCATGAGAAAATAAGACCTGATTCTCATGCATCAAGCACAAAGGTGTTCTTTTGTATCACATTAAAAGAGCGCCAGTCATAGTAACCTATGACACACATTCTATCCATCGTTCTTATTTTAAATAATTGTTTCTTATAGTTGGACATGCATGACTTAGCCATGGCCTTTAGGTGACACCAAGAAGATTTTTTTTTTTTTTTTTTGAAATCAGTAACTTTGTATATTTCAAGGATCAAAACAGTACTGAAACCATATTTACAATAGAGCTCTAGTGTCTTTCCTCTCTAGCTATAAAGAATCTAGAACATCTATGATAGACATAGTATCATTAGAGTAAATTTGATTACACCAAAAACATAGCAGTAAGATGAAGTTCAACTTGATCTTCTGCACATCATTTTCTAAGCTCTCAAAACATCTGGAATTCCTCTCCTTCCAAATTGTCCACCAGATACAAGCTGGAACAATTCTCCATCTACTCCTATCCTTAGCATGTGAACATGTTCCCTCCCAGCTGCTAAGAGCCTCTGTTCTCTTGCCTGGCATTGTACATGCTATACCCTTAAGGTTTAGGATGATTCTCCACAAATGAGCTGTGAATGGACAATGCAGAAATAGATGGTTGACTCTCTCAGTTGTTTCTTTACACAGGAAGCATCTTGAGCACAATGTCATACCTCTACTCATCAAGTTGTCCACTGTTAAAGTGGCCTCCTTCGCTAGTAACCATACAAAAATTGATACCTTGTGGGGAACTTTTATCCTCCAAATCTGCTTCCATGGCCAGTTTGCTATCTGGTGGTTGGACTGGTTCATAATTTTATATGCAGCATAGACCTTAAAAATGCCTTTGGAGTTGCCCTGCCACCATAAATGATCTTCACCAGCTTGAACCCCAGGAAATTGATCAAGTTTGCTGAGGAAATCAGCCACTCTTTGAACCTCCCAATCATTGCAATGTCTTCTAAAATTCAAGCTCCACCCGTTAGATGTCCACATTTCAGCTATAGTTTTCTGTTGGTGAAGGACTAGGTTGAAGATATCCGAAAAGACCAGTTCCATGATACCAACCTCATGCCAATTATCCTTCCAAAATCTGGTTTTGTTTCCATTTTGCCACTTTGATTCTTGATTGAGTTTTCAACTCACTCCACGGGGATCTGATAGACCTCCAAAGGTTGACCCCATATGGAGTATTGATTTCCTTGGTCATCCAGCTATCCTCTTGTTCATATTTGGCTTTAATCACTCTTCCCCATAATAAGTGGTTTTCTTTGGTGAACTTCCACAACCACTTCATCATTAGAGCTTTACTTTGGATTTTCAAGTTCTTGATACCCAAACCACCCTATTTTTTTGCACAAATGATTGAGTTCCACTTGACCAAATGGTAGCCTTTCTTCTCTTTGCCACCATGCCATAAGAAGTTCCTCCTAATTCTATCCAACCTCTTGATGACCCCTGCTGGAATGGGAAACAAGGACATCATGTATGTTGGAAGTGCATCAAGGACTGAGTTGATCAAAAGTCAGTCTACCTCCTCTTGACAAGTATTAGGTCTTCCATCTTGCTAATTTCTTTTCACATTTCTCAATAGCAGTATCCCAAATCTCAATAGACTTTGAATTGGCCCCCAAAGGCATTCCCAAATAAAGGGTTGGCAAAGACCCTACCTCTCCTCCTAGAATAGATGCCAACAGATTCATGTGGGGAACATCATTAATGGGGTAAAGAAAGCTCTTACCCCAATTTATGTGAAGGCCTGAGATGCCTTCGAAGAGCACTAGGATTATTCTGAGATGTCTCAATTGGTTTCTATCAGCATCACAAAATATGAGGGTATCATCAGCATATTGCAAATGAGTCACCTCTAGGCTATCACTCCCAGCCCTAGCTACCTCAAAACCCTTTATCCATCCATACAAATTAGTTGTTTTGAACATAGTATTCAGTCCTTCCATGGCAATGATAAACAAGAAAGGAGACAGAGGATCTCCTTGCCTGAGACCCGTTTGAGCCTTAAAGAAGCCAGCAGGTGATCCGTTAATCAACACAGAATAACTAACCGTGGATATACAAAATCTGATCCAATGTATCCATTTTCTCCCAAAGCCCAACTTCTTCAGCATACATAGCAAGTACTCCCAGTTTACATGATTATATGCTTTTTCTATATCTAGTTTGCATAGGATACCAGGCTTCTTTTGTTGCACTCTGGAGTCTATTGCTTCATTTGCCACTAAAATTGCATCCATGATTTGTCTGCCTTTGATGAAAGCCATTTGCTGAACATCCACCAGATTGGAGATCACTCCTTTCAGCCTCTCTGTCAATACTTTGGAGAATAATTTGTAGATGCTTCCTATCAAGCTAATAGGCCTATAATCTCTTAATTCTTTAGCACCTTTCTTCTTAGGGATAAGAGTTATGAATGTTGCATTGAAGCTTCTTTCAAAAACTTCTTGCTCATGGAAGTTATGAAAGGCATTCATAATGTCCTGTTTCACAATCTCCCAGCACTTAATGAAGAAACCCATGGAGAAACCATCTGGATAGCTCCTGCGCACATTTTCAAGCACCTTAAGACTTCCTCCTCAGTGAAACTTCACCTGCAATCTCACCTTGTTTTCCACTGAAAGAGTTGCATAATTATTGAGCATGTTGATAGGTCTCCAGTGAGTGGTCTCTGAATACAACTTTTGATAGAAGTCGATAATGGCCCTTTCTATTCTTGTAAACTCCTCGGTTAATTCGCCTTGCACCATTAGCTGGTCTATGTAGTTGAACCTTTTATGAGTGTTTGCCACTTTATGAAAGAACTTGGTGTTCCTATCACCTTCCTTTAACCATAAGGCCCTTGACTTCTGCCTCCACGCAACTTCTTCATTTTTAATCAGACCCTCCAATTCTAAGGTTAAATCTGCTTTCTTGGCTGATTCTTCTATCAAAGGTCTATATTCCAGTATCAAATCCATTTCAGCCAATTGTTCTAAAGTTTGTTTCTTTGGATCACTAGGTTGCCAGCCTCACTCCTGCTCCAGTCCTTCAGTTTATGTTTGAGTGCCTTCAATTTACATGATAGCACAAAGTCAGGCCTGCCTTTACAACTAAAGGAGTTCCACCACTCTTTGATCCTGTCATTGAAGCCTGCAGTCCCAAGCCACCAATTTTCATATTTAAAATAATTCTTCTTTTTATCCAGGAACCACCCTGTAAAGCCAAAGGAATGTGATCAGAGGCCAACCTTTGCAAAGGGGACTGCTTTATGTTGCTAAAGCAGTCATCCCACTCTTTTTTTTTTGATAACCGAGAAATCCGTCTGTGACCCGCCCTTTGGACCAATCACAGTCTTCTTAACTCGGTGGATTTTGGGCCCGCCCCTCTACCCTTCTCCACTTAAATACCGGGCTTCGCTTTGCATGGTGTGGGGCTTGAACCTGCGACCTAAGCCACAAATCCTCCACCTTTTGCCACTTGAGCTAGGCCAGTCATCCCACTCTTCTGAGAGTAAGAATCTGTCGATCCTGGAAGCTGTGTCATGATTGTCCCCCTTGAACCAAGTATAATTGAAGGTCGATTAAGTTCATATCTTCAATGAAATTTGAGAACTCTATCATCCCTCTTGATCTCCTGTTGCAATTTCTCTTCTCCGAGACATATCTTGTAGTGTTGAAATCACCACAAATAGCCCAAGGAAGAATATTCAGTTTTTCATTTTGAAAGTATCAAAGCCTTTTGACTTCTCTTTTATTTTTAATTAAGGTAGTATCATAACCTTGTTGAATATGCAGATCAGCAGATCATCCTCATTAATTGCATACTCAGGAAACATCAGTTCAACTTCAGAACAACTTCTGTCCCCACCTAATTATAACTTCTTAAATTTATCTCCAGTAAAAGATTTGTAAAAATCTCCCGTACAAGAAGATCAACAATTCAGGATTTTTTAGAAGTCTACAGTAGAATTTGATCATAAATAAAACTGTAACCTTTGGGTTATACAAAGAATCCCTAGTGAATTCTCAGTCCGTGTTGAAGAGTTCCACATCGGATGAAAAAGGGATGGGCGATTTCCTTATATGAACTTGGCAACCTCCTCTCATTAGCTAGCTTTTAGGGTTGAGTTAGGCCCAAGATCCATTTATTTACCATGGCATCAAAGCAGGACTTTTTTCAATTATTTTGTACCGATGTTGGGCGATGTGTCGGAGATTTTGGACTCATTTTAGGCTTCTAGTTCATCAAATCATGTCCACAGTGCTTATTTATGTCCATTTCTGATGGGAATTATTTGAATTTCAGCTGTGAGAGCTCAAGGATAAAACGAGGACAAATGAAAGCGAAAAGAAGTCAAAAGCTTGGAAAAGTAAAGAAAACGGCAAAGCTGAAGTTCGCCAAAGTCATTAGGCGAGTCGCTAACTGGGCTTAATCTCGCCAAAAAGCTTAGAAAGTTCTACTCAAAAGTTCAAGTTAACTCAGCGAGAGGAAGAAGTAAATGGCAAGTCGCCGATCTGGTCGGCTAACTCAAGTCATCTCACCAAAAAGATCAGAGAACTCTACACATTTAGTCAAGCCAACTCGGCGAGATATAGGATCAAACAGTGACTCGCTGACTAGGTTGGCAGTCTTCAAAGGGATTGCCAGAACAGGATCAAAACTTGAAGGCCCGGAGAGAAGCTAAAAAGCAATTGGGCGATGAAATGAAGCACTCGACAACTTGCCGAGTTGTTTAGCAAGCCCGACTAAATTCATCGAAGTGATATTTTAGCCAACTTTTAGGGAAGTATAAATTGATTTTGAAGAGAGAGAAACACATCTTTTATCATTCTGAATATTCTCTTGTACTCGGAATCTTCAAAAGCTTTTGGATATTTTGCTAACTAGTAATTGGGAAATTGGGGTTTTAATTTGGGTTGATTCGAATTGAGGATTGAAGCACTTCTAGCTTTGATGTTGAACAATTACTTTGGTAAAACTCTTTTAATGTCTAGAATGTGCGGCTAAAACCCCATAGTCCTAGGTGTGTGCTATGTAATTGGATGCCTAATTAGTTGGGTTGTTATTACTGCTTAATTAAATGTTGTTTTGAAATGGGTTCAGCTATTTCTCCATATTTTCATTCATGATGTGAGGTGGCAAACTCATGTCTACCTTAAGATCTTTAAACTTACTTATGAAAGATGTTTAGGGTGGAAGAACTAGTTGATAATTGTTTGATTAAGTTCATATGCTAGCCTTGCTTGATAAAGAGGGTTGAATTAAGATGTTGGATTAGTTTTGAATGTGATACATGTCGGGTTTTGATAAAATCTTGCATGAAATACAATAGTTGATTGGTAAATATCTATCGTGCATATACAGGGGAGGATATTCTATGGTGGACGGGAAACAATAGAGGAGTATACAAAGTTAGCTCAGCTATAGATCAGACAAACCAACAAATTACAAATTGGCCATGGAAACAAATATGGAAAAGAAAAATACCCCACAAAGTGTCTTGCTTTGTATGCTTGTTGGCCAAGGAAGCCGCTCTTACTCAAGACAATGTCATGAAAAGAGGGATAACCTTATGCTCTAGATGCTTTCTTTGTGGGGAGACACTTTAGAGATTGTGAATCTTCTGTTTCTACACTGCAAGTACACTCAACAATTATGGAGAATTATTTTGAGTCTCAAAGACATCTCCTAGACTATGCCTAGGAAAGTTTATGAGGCTTTAAAGAGCTGGGAGGAAGCAGGAGTACTGGCAAAAGACAGAGGTAGATGGAGACTTATCCCTTCTGCAATATGGTGGGCAATATGGAAAGAGAGGAACTCTAAGTGTTTTGAGAGCATAGAAAACAGTGTGCATAAAGTGAAGCTCAACTGCACTTTGCTATTATGTTTTTGGTGTAATAAGTTATACTCAAATGATGGTCTCTATAATTGATGTTTTAGACTCAATTTAGGCATAGAGCAGTAAGAATTGGGGCCATTTGTATATAAGGTTTCAGGACAACCCACCCATGTACTGTTTTGTGATATAATACAAAGTTACCAAGTTCAAAAAAAAAATATCTATCGTGCATATTAATCTAGCCTACCCATCGATAAGCAACTGTTTTGAGCAATACAATTACCCACAATACAAAATTGGTGTTCAATTATGCAAATTCCTAAGATTCCCTTCTTACTTGTTGAATCTCCTTGTTTTACGCTTGTGTTAACATCTTGTTGAACATCTCCTTGTTGATAATCTAAAATCTCTCAAACTTATGTTTATGTCTAAATCGATTAATCAAACTTACAAAAGCTAAGTACATGAGTTCACTTCGTGAATTAAATTCCTACTTAACATTCTTTGTGGGATTCAACCCAACTCCTCGTCAGTCATTTTACAGACACCATTTTAAGAGCCATGGGATAAACTTCAAAGAACTAACACGAAAATTATACTTTATTTGAGCTACATTAGTTGCACAATACAGGAGTATTTATTACAAGATATACTCCAAAAAAAAGGAAAGTTTCATCTACTGACCTTCAATTGATAACCGCTTTTAAATGTCAGAAGCTTAAAACAAAACTTAAAAGAACTTAGAGAATTTTGATCTCTTAACAAACAAAGAAAGTCAACTGAATAAGGTCATAGCCTAGTCGATGTACATAAGACAAATCTGTAAGTAACAGTGTTGACGGTATTTGAGATTCGAGATAAATCAGATAGGGAGATGTAAAGGTTCAAATACCTCATGGAATTCCTTTACAAGCAGAACATCACACCATCAGACCCAGATGCTTGGAAAATGAAGGGAGGGGGAAGTAGATTATTGTCAGTGAAATCCTTCACCAAATATTTGGAATAAGTACATTTTTTCATAAAACTGGCAGCAATTATGCCATTCATACAGCTGATATTTTGAGGAAAAGAAAAGAAAACATATGTAAGCCTGTGTTCCAAGTGCAAACAATTGAATGTAAACATGGACCACTTGTTTCCACACTGCCAAGTTGCTAGTTGGTTATGGTGAATGGTATTTAAATTATCTGGAGAAATGTGGCCAATGTCTGATTGGCTTCTATAATCAAGCATGTGAAAAAGTTGTATAGCATGGGATATAGCCCCTTTGCCTATCGTGGTTCTTGGGAGGGAAAGGAACACGTAAGTTTTTGTGGAATGTACAAAATGGTTTTGTATGGATCAGAGCATGTCTTTTCTTTCTAGTTACTTTTCAGTGGATCCACAAGGTTCCTATTACTATAGATCATTTGTGATTTGTAATGAACTATATCTTTCGGACTTTCAATAGGTTCTCTACTCTTTTTTCTTCGAATAAAATAATGGATGATATAATTGAGAAAACTCCAGTATAAAAGTTGTATACAAAAGGTGGTAGACATACATCAAAACATGTTTGTACTCTACTTTTGTTACAATTCTATCCATTATCTTTGTCTTGTTCTTAGAGTTAGGGTTTCGTTTTTCATATTTCGATATTATATCATTAATTGTCTCTGCCTCCTATCCACACAAAAAGCTTATTGAACATAGTTGATGCCCCTCGTCTGAGGTTCTCCCGAGTCAACATGGCTTCTCTAGCTACTAACCAAGTGAAATAAGCCACCTTATATGGACCTTTGACTTTCCATATGTGTTTTCATGGCCAAAAGGCTAATTGTGATCCCAATTGGCCACCTGCTTTGCTCCAAACGTTCAATTAGTTTTGTCATCCTTGATATCTCTCTCATAGGCCCCCTGCTTTGCTCCAAACAATCATATAGTTTTGTCATCGTTGATATCTCTCTTATATGATCTCCTCAAAGTTAGGTTCCACACCTGAGGGGGCCAGACCTCATTCAATGTGGCTGTCCGATGTAAGTTTAGATCAAACAAGTCTGTGATAGAAACTTCATGCTGCCTTCACCCACCCATATGTCCTCCCAAAACAATGTTTTCCCGACATCCTTGATACTAATCCTCAATCAGCCTTCTAGATTTAGCCATAAATTCTTGATGTTTCTCCATAGGCTAATTCCATAAGGAGGTGTCACCTTTTTGGTTATCAAAAAATCTTCTTTTCCATACTTCGTTTTTACTACTGTGCCCCATAAAGTATGTCATTTTAGGGTAAATCTCCATAGTTACCTCATTAAAAGGCAATTACTCCACTTCTTCAAGTTACTGATTCTCATGCCCCCTTCTATCTTACTGATGGTCAGCATTTTCCATTTAACCAAATGAGATCCCCTCTTCTCTTTATTGCCCTGTCACAAGAAAGTCCTCCTCCACACTTGTATGGAAAATAATGACATCGTGTAAGTGGGGAGTGCATCCAGAACAAAGTTGATTAAAGAACTAGTATGTCTCTTAAAGAAAGCTACTAAAATTTCCATCTTGGTAGTCTTTTTTTACATCTCTCTTGGTCCCAGACTATATGTCTTTGGATTTGCTCTTTGACCCCAAGGGGATTTCCAAGATACATAGTTGGAGTGCTTCCCATTTCTCCACCCAATATTTCAACATCTGTTGCATTCTGTCCACAGTAATCACATGAAAGCTCTTCCTATAGTTTGTGTAATCCTGAGATAGCTTTAAATAAGATCAAAATGATCCTTAGATATCTCAGTTGACTATCTTCAGCATCACAAAAAAATATAGTGTTATCAACATACTGCAGATGAGTAACTCCACCCTCTCTTCATGATTTTGTGCCACATTGAAGCCACATATCCATCCATTTCTATGAACTGTCCTTAAGATGTTGTTTAAACTTCCATTTTCTTTATAAGTGTCGTTAAGACCTTCCATTGTAATAATGAACAGAAAAGGTGATAGGGGATCACCTTGTCTTTGTCCTCTTTGAGATACAAAGAACAGTTCAGGAGCCCCATTAATCACGATTGTAAATTTTACAGTGGTTATGCACAATTTCACCCAACTAACCCATTTCCTTCCAAACTCCATTTGCTGCAAGATTCTGACATGAAAAACCCAATTCACATGGTCATATGCTTTTCCAATATTCAACTTGCACATTATGCCTGGGTTTTCCTATTTCAATCTAGAGTCTAGGCATTCATTGGCAATGAAAATTGCATATGTTATTTGTCTACCTTTTAAGAATGTCATTTCTTGAGTGTCCATCAGTTTATGCATCACCTTCCCGAGTCTTTTTCTGAAATTTTTTGAAATCAACTTACAGAAACTCCCAATAAGGTTGATAGATCTGAAGTTTCCTAATTCTTTCTTTAGGTGTTAATACCACATAAGTAGCATGAAGCTATTTTCAAACATCTTCATTGAAAGAAAGTTTGAAATTGCAGCCATCGCGTCTGCCATGATCACCTCTAGCATTGAATGAAAAATCTCATTGTGTATCCATTTGGGCCAGAAGCTTTGTCCACAGCTCAAAGTTTTAAACACTCTAGTACTTCCTTCTCTTCAAAATTATTTTGTAAGTTACATTTTTCATTTTTAGAAATAATGGGGTAGTTGATCATATTACATGAAGGTCTCTATTCCTCTGCTTCAGAATATAGATTATGATAAAAATGTATGATCTCCCTTTTTAAATCTTTGGTTCTTCAATGAATTCACCTCCCACCACCAGCTTATCAATGTAGTTGTTTCTTTTGTATGCATTGAATATTCTTTGAAAGAACTTACTGTTCTTATCTTCCTGCTTAAGCCAAAGTTCCCTAGATCTTTGTGTCCATGGCTCCATGATATTCCTCTCTTCTTGCATATTCTTCAATATTCATGACCTTGCTTGCCTTTTTGGAAATTTCATTAGCAGTAAGTTGTCTTCTTTGTTGTGTGTCATCAAGCTTATTGATCTAATTCATAATGTCTTTCTTTCCATTTCCATATCGCCAAAGTTGTTTTGGTTCCACTCCTTCAATTTTCTGTTAAGAGCTTTGAGCTTCCCAACAAGCATGTAATTTGGCCTGTCTCCAATCTCAATACATGATCACCGCTCTTGTACTCCATCAAAAAAACCTTTGGTCTCAAGTCACCAGTTTTCGAACTTGGAAGTATGATTTGTTATGTTCCTAGTTACCACATTTTTAGAAACACCCGGGAATGGTCAGGACAAACTCTTGTTAGTATCTCCTGTTTAGTGTTTCTGAACTTCCTTTTTTTTAATCAAGCAGAAACAACATCTCATACAGCTCCTCTGAAATCAGAAATCTATCAATGATTTATGTTATTTCCTGATTATCCGTTAGTTGCCCCCTTCTCATAATGGTTCCATCAGCTCCATATCATCAATGAACTCAAAAGTTCTAACATGGCTCTGGTGCTTCTGTTGCAGTTACTCTTTTCCAAGGGATATCTAACTACATTAAAGTCTCCAGCCAGAACCCAGGGTTGACTTAACAGTCCACTCACAGACCCAACTTCCTCCCACACTTCTTGCCTTTCCTTATTGCAGTTAGGAGCCTAAACCCCTGTCATATACCAATTGAACTACTTTCATTGACATGTAAACTTACAAGTCAATGAGTACATTCCAGTTGCCACTATCTCACCCCCACCCCCTTGTTCCACTTGCATCCAATTGAGCATATCTGACACACATATTCCCCCATAGTTATTAAACCTTTTCTCCAATATTACCTTCCAATTTTGTCTCCTGAAAGCACAATATATCAACCTTCCATATGGATGAGGCTACTTATCACCCTTCTGATGTAACACTTGTTAAATCCCCTCACATTCCAGGAAATTACTTTCATTTTCATTGATCCATAATGGTTTCTCCCTTTCCACTATTTCTCAGCCCATTGCTTTAAAATGTATGCCAAACACCAACCCTTTTAATTCTTGCATGACTTTCTTTTTTGTTGTAGACGCTGCTGCAATCTCTGCCCATGTCTGATTGCTCGTCTTATTGCTTTCCTGTTCTTATCTATTCTCTTGAAGAGAGACATGGCCTCTTTGTCAGCCACCAAAGCAAATCCCAAATTCTTTGCTCAATTTAATTATGTGTTGATGGACCCAAAGAGTTGTGTCCATATCCCCCTCTATCTCATCCTCTATCGCCAGTGTGTTTAGTGGTTCAACTTCCTCCACCGAAAACAACAAAGTGGATATTCACGTTAAACAGGAAGCTTGAAGGGATAACAAGGCATAGACAAAAAGGTGGAAGTTAAAGGAGCAACATGCACTTTTTTCTGCTCAAGGAAAAACAACAAGTTCGGTAGATTAAGAAGTATTGTTTATGTAGAAATTTGACAACAGATCTTTCATTATTATCCCAGAAGTTACATTAAATGCTAGACGAAGGAGCATTGCAATTAAGATTGTTAGATTCATTAAGGGAGATATAATCCCTTCATTACAACCATCCCTAGGAAGGCAGGCCCAAAAATTCTATATGCTGAAGCGATCAGAACCAGGAAATGGCAGTCGAAAGAGTCAACCAGAGCATTGGTCAGCACAAGTGATAAGAAAATTATTGTGGTCGGAGGGGATGTGTCTGCTGAGAACCATTTTAACAAAGCGATGAAAGAAAAAAACCAACACTTTCAGATATAAGAAGGTAGGCTGTATCGAGTTGGAAGAATGCCTTTGGGGTGAACATTTATGAAATGGCAGATAATCCGTTCTTTTTTGAGTTTCCAACAAAATCCATGGCAGAACAAATTCTTTAAGGGAATGGAGTTGGGAAAAAAGTAAAAACCCACCTTGAATAGTGGAATCTAGTCGTTGGTTGTTGCACGAGTAATCAAGAAAGAGAGTAAACATGGGTAAGAATCATGGGTCCTCCTCTTCACCTCTGGACAGAAAAGATTTTTAAGGCAATCGGCGAGCAGTGCAAAGGTTGGATAGAAACAGAGGAACAAATCTCTCTCAAAAACCATCTCAAATGGGCAAGAATGAAGGTCAAAGGAGATGGAAGATATGTTTCTGAAAAGTGAGATTGAAGACGGGGGTTTAATTTTTATTATAGCCATATGGAGTGAGACATCAACCATGGCTATCGCTGGCGAAGGGAAGAAGATGAACCTCCTGGAGGACCGTCAGGTAATAGAGATACATAAGGAAGCCAATAGCTGTGACAGTTGTAGTAATGAGAGAGTGAGTCACATGGAACAAGAAAAACCTAACACGCAATTCAAATTAATATCTGGAGTTGGAATACTAGAACGTGAGCGGGAGATGGGAGATTTAAAAGCAAGTGTGCCAATTAATGAAGAAGGGGAGAGAAGATAGCAGCCCGAAGCCTTTTTCTGGGGCCCAATTTTAGTTGCAAAACAACTTGAGCCCACACTTGACAGGGTGGTGTGATTCAATTACGTATGAAATAGAAGCTAACACTAGAGCATCCCAGCAAAACAAAAGGAACTCTGGAATACTAGATGCCCACCAAAGAGAGGAAGAAGAATAATTGTTTCAGGACTCTAAAGAGTCAGAGGTTCATGATGAAGCTGATGATTATGCAAACGCCATGACTTTCATCGAGGGGAAGATGCTTCTATTCTTAGCTACGTATATCTTCTGCCTTGATTTCACTTTTCAGCATTGTAGGCTTTTTGAGACAGTTCCCCGAGTATGATTCTAAGTCTACCACATCCAATTTTACCACCTTCAATTATCATATGATGCACTTACAAATTGGTGCAAATTGAGTTCTGCATAGGACATGGCAAACTCGTCTGAAGTGACCTTTTAATTTATGCTCTATGTATGCTATTGGGCACACTATCAGAAATGATACACTTTTAATCTTATTCAATCATATATGAGCGCACATTCAAGTTGACGTTTGAATTTCAACATCATTCATCTTGTAGTTGTAACCAAATATGAATGACTACAATGAAATAAGACAGATGTGACCAACATAAATAACTAAAACTTTTTTCTTGTTAATAATACATGAATAACTACGAGTTCCATTAGACTTACCGGTATATGCACCATTCTTCTCATAGTCTTTAATGAAGTGCGTGATTACAGGTGTTGGGATGACATAACCAATATTCTCCACATCTTCATGTTTAAGGGACTGAAATGCGATACCTACACAATTTCCTTTATCATTAAAAGCAGGCCCACCAGAATTTCCAGAATTTATAGCAGCATCAATCTGTAAACTAAGAACATTTGTCAGATACAAGAGCAATTGGATCATCAAATTGGGAAAGAATATTATAATAATTCATCAGTGAAAATTGAATACCTGGAGCCCCAAAAGTTCAGTAGACCCATGAACATAAGATAATATCTCTATGCGTGAAACAACACCACTTGTCACAGAGATTGTGTCGCCCCCAATTGGATAACCTACTACTGTCACAGCATCTTGAAGCGTTGGCAAATCCCCGAATTCCACAGGTGAGACCCCCTCCCAGAACTCATCATCATCCACAGTAAGCAACGCTGCAGCAACACAAAAACCAAATTAACAGTGTACCGAAGACTATTAATGATTCACTACCAGAAGCTTCTACATAAAACCTAGCACAGTATGCAGTATTAATTCACGTTGGTGGCAGTAATATCATTTGAGTGTAATCATTAGGCCCCACCTAAAACAAGCTACACCCTCCGTCTCAATTTACATGACACTTGCTATTCTAGATGTCCCAAAATGTTGTAACACCATAAAATTTTTATACAACTTCCAAAAATACAAAATCATTAAACTACTACTTGAAATTTTAAACTTTGCTGTAATATTTTTTCTACCATCATTAATTTACACCTTAATTCCTTACAGAATCAAACACTATCATGCAAAAAGGACAAAGGGAAAAGAATATATGATTCAAATTATGGATTCCTAGGAGAAGCGTAATTTCCATTACACAATACTTTGAGATTCAAATGAAAGCTCACCAATATCACATTCAGTTCCAATAGCGAGCACAGTGGCTACAAACTTGGTATCTGACCCTCTCTTCTTCAACTTAACCTGCGTGTAATGCTCGACAGAGTGTGCATTGGTGAGAACCCTTCTTCCTTTGATAACGAAACCACTACTACTGGAACTATACTGTCGCTTCCGCTGCCAGGGAAGGGAATAATTGGGTTCGGTGTGAACACAAAAGACCTTCACTACAGCATCCATCGCCGGCACCACCCTAGCAGCAGCATTTGTAATAGTACTCTCAGAAGAAATAAGAGAGGGTACCCCATTGGGTTTATCGATTAAGCGTCGTGTTGGGGAGGTGACTTTTAGGGTTTTTCCATTTTTGGGGTTGGTGAGTTTAGAGTTTTCGGGTAGAAGAGGTGTTTTACGCGGCCTCCCACGGCGGGGACGGTGGGAAGTGGAAGGAGGTGGGTCGATTAGCTCAACGTTGCTAACTGAGAAAACAATGTCGTCAATGTGAGGTGAAGTTGATGTTGGGATGTCTGGTGTTGAAGGGGGGTCTGATTTGGGCTTTCTTCCTCGTTTTCGTTTGTTTACACCAGCCATTGATGAATGATTCGAGGTTTTCTGAAATGGGAGAGATGAAGTAAAGGAAATTAGTGCAGAGGGAGCTGATTTTATATTGATGTGGCCTGCGAGAGAGCGGGCAAAGGTTTTGATTAATGAAGCACGGCACCTGTTCACTGTCCGAAAACAAAAACAAAAAACAAAAAGATACTGCATCTGTGCAATTTATTAGAGTCCAATTTATTATGGTCTTATCTTTGAGTTAAAAGATTCAAACTCATTTTTGAGTTTTCACGTCACCCGTAATAGTCCTTCCATGTTTATAATATTGATTTACTTTTACTTCTCTCATTAATTTTTTTGTCTATTTTTTAATATTGATTTTGTCTATAATTTTATGTATTGAATATTCAATCGTCTTTTTATATATTTAATAGAAATAATAACTCCATGTGAGAGAAGATCAGAAGAAGAAAACATATTGACATATTATGTTATGTTGCAAAAAAATAAAAAGTTATACTATTGCACGTAAAATGATGTGATGAACCTCTCGATTTTAGCTACACTAATATTTATATTAAACAAAACAAAAAATTTGGGATTTATTAATCAATCATTCAAAACTCAAAAAATTCAAACACTACAACTCAAGTCTACACACCACAAAGAAAAAAATGTAAAAGTAGAAGTTGCCCACTCTTCTTTCCTTTTTATTGATTGGTTTGCTTCCTCTCTTTCTTTTACCATTTCTCTATGTTCTTCTCATTCATCATTTTTTCAGCTTTGTTGATGACTTTTGTCAATTAGGACTATCTATCTTCACTAGGCAATCTAATATTTCCTTCTTTTTTATATTTGTGCACATATATCTTTGACCATCTGATTTTGGATGTAGCTAGTATGGAGATAATGGAAAGCTCCGAGCTACCAGCGTTCGACATCGTCCGGTGATTGAACTATCTTTTAGGTTCTTCAATTTCGATTTGACCAAGTGACCCTCCTATTTTGCTTCAAGTCTTTTTGATTGGCTGATATAGTGTAGGCTAGATAATTGTTTCATATTTTTGTTGCCTTCATGACTGTAAATATCTCTGTAAATAAATAAAGTTTAAGCCTTACCAGTTCCTTCATCCTTCAATTGGTAACAATTTTATGTAAGGAAATTTGGATTTATCATCGTTTATTAGCCTCTTTTATGTTTCTTTCATCTCTTGTAAGTTAAAGAAACTACAACTACCTTTATCTATTGTTAGATTGGCTAAGTAATTTGTCAGTTTATTTATTTTCCTTATTATATGTTGAAATTATACATACTTGTTGGATAACAATTTCTTTACTTGTATTATCATGTATGATATGCTTCATGGACACTTCCATTTCTCCGTTAGTACTTGTTTTAGTAATAAATTTTTTGTATGAATGATTACCCTCATATGTTGTGTTTGATTGTAATGCTTGATAGCTTTTAGGATTGTTTTAACTTTTGCGTATATATTGTAGTATTATCTATAATAGTTGGATACAATAAATCTCCACTTTCATTTCTCAAATTGAAAGCATATGCATTAACTTTTGAATTTTTTCTTGATGCACCATCTTTATTGTACTTGACCCAAGCTTCAAGAGGGAATCTCCATTCAACTTTGGTGATCTTGATCCACCCCGTATCCTCTAGTTAGCTAGTTGAGAGAGAAGTTATGTCTAGGATTTCGAACATTTAGTAGCATTATCAAATTCTTTGTGATGTTGTGAGTGATCATCTGCCATGACATAGTTTTTCCTTCATGTTTCCTACTATTTCTTCATCTTCACAGTCCCTATATTATGATGCTTGGCATTGCATGATAATATGATTTCATTCTTTGATGCATTTATATTTCTCACCACTTTATTTTTACTTCCCTTAGATTCAATTCTTGAATATTCAAACTTGCTCAAATCATCTTAGCAGCTTCTGAGCGGACATATATGATAGTGTCTCATGTGTAGGATTTGTGCAACACCAACACTTTGATGGTCCTTCACTAATTCATCTACATACACTGAATTTCCATAACTTCCACGTGAAGATTGAAATTTTGTAAGGCAGCTCTTTTACCCATATCTCTTTTAGAATCTTATTAAGTTGTTCCTTATATCTGATGTATTGTCATGCTGACTTGATTATGAATTTTCCACTAATTTCTGGCATCACCATGATATGTCATTTCTTCCCCTTTCCTTGGAGGTTTAATCTTATCAAAGATATTATTAATTATTTTTAAGGATATAATACCATTAACCAGTTGTATATTCAATTCCTCCCCAATCACTAAATCATGCACTTGTTGGTATCTATCATCTTATTCATAGCTTTTTCACCGCTGGAGTAGAGATCTCCCACTTCAGTCCAAATATCATGTCAAAAGTGAAAACATCCTCTATTTAATTGCCACCATAGCTAATGCTTTATAAAATTCCTCGTTTGTAACATTTTTTCCACCCTTGAGATCCACAATAACCCGCTTTTCACATATCTACTTCACACTCATGGTTGCATCCTGAATTTTCACCATAACTTATGAAATAGAGTCATAGCTATTTTGCAACAATAAATAAATTTGAATAGTCAAAAATCTCTTAAAACCATGAATAAGTTTGAGATGAGAGTGATGTGTTGAGATCCTTTAAGGCGGAGGCACGAGGTTATGGTCTTGTTACTTTATGTTTAGGAGTCAGTTGATACCTCGATCAAGTACTAACTAGAAATATCTTAAGAGAAGAAGATAAATCATTGGATTCTAGGAGAAACCACTCTCTTTAGAGTCAAGTGGCTTTCAAGCCCTCTCCGTCATTACAGAGTTCTTCTCTTCTAATCCCCGAAATAGAAAGTCAGGTGACAAATGAGTCAATATTGATTCATGCAAAGATGCTCATTTGAAGCTAGAGTAATAAATTGTCAACCTCGTCACCCCGAAAAGTAGTGGCTCTGTTTTTTTGCAAGCCTACAGAGAGAGAGTCCAAAAGTACCGATGCTCAATCAAAAGAAAGAGCAGTCTGAATCCTAGTTCTCCTTCCTCCTCCGACAAACATAAGTTTTTCCACTTTGTTTAGTGCCTACCTCTGCCTCCAATGCAGGTGCTCCAGAAAAAATTGGTCTTCATCCTTTGAATTATATTGATGACATTCAAGGAGGATTCATCACTAATAAACAATATATATGAATGATTTGTAGGATATGTTTAATTAAAATTGTTCTTCATTCGTAGGACAATAATTTTCCTTTTCATGCTTGGATCTTGGTTCTAACTATATGGATCATTTGCTGGTAATAAGCTTTTTGTTTTCTCATATAAAAAATGGAACCACCTAGATAGTTAAAAAGAAACTCTTTCCTTAAAATTTAAGTGGCTACCTTTGTTACTATCACCTCTCCATGTGACATATTTTTGTGTAAATAAATAACACATTTTTTCTTATTGATCTTTTACCATAACACTTTCCCAAACTTCTCCAATATTTATGTAACAAGATGCATTATTACAATCTTTGCTTTGTATAAAATAATATATCATGGGCAACTGCTAGTTCATTGATTTTTGGACTCCCTCTAGGCATCCCAAACATTTTGAACTCCTTCTGCAGCAACACATTCAGAGCTTTAGACATAACTTGTACTACCAAAATAAATAGAGTTAGTGATAGTGAATTCCCTTGCTTCAACCTCTTTGAAGAAGAGAAAATATCCTTTAGGTTTCCCATTCAAAAGTATAGAATACCAATTATTTCCAACCAATCTATATACCATATCAATTATTCTTTCCCCAAAGCCCATTATTCTCAATACCTTTGTGAGATACAGCCATTTAACTCTATCATATGTTTTCATCTCTTCCTAATTTCATTGATGATCTTCTTAGGTGTCTTCCCTCTCTTCTTAATTCCAGTGATGATATTTTTCACCAACAACACATTGTCTGTTATACTTCTACCCTAAATAAATTCAGTCTGCTCTGTTGTAGAAATTCATAGTTAGGTTAGCCAGCCCGGTAACCCAGACAAGTGGGAGGCGGAGCAATCCTTCTTGTCCGGTAAGCAAAAGCAAGCAAGGGAGCCTCTGGCTTCGTCCGTTCGTCTCGCCACAACACAAGCTGTGGTATAATCTGTCTATACCTCACTCGGTTCAGTAAGATAAAGATATGGTTTGATGTGTGAGGCCTCGCTTCACTAACAAAAGTCGCTTCCTCGTGAACTCCGTTAACTAGGCGCCCCTCTCCAAGTAGTCAGTCTGTTCTCTCGTGGAGAAAGCCTTACTCTCGTTTCGTTCGAACGTAGCCCGCAGGAGTCAAGGGGTCCTCAGGGCGACTTCCAGAGATAATTACGGCGAGAGGAGATGAAGAGCATTCTTCCTTCGCGAATACCGACTTCACCAACCCCCAACCCGGCTAAATGGTTTGACGCCTGCATTTAAACTAACTCACCATATGCTAGTATGCTAGTGTGCGGCTGAGAAAGTATATAAAGTATATAGAGGGCAAAGGTTTTCAAAAAGCCATTCTCGGTGACGACATTGTTATCGCCGACGAAAAGGTTGCAAACGTGTATACGGCCCCCTGATAGGACTGCGACCTAACTATGACCTAACTATATCGGTTGAAAAGTAGCTAGTCTCTGACAAAGGTGCTCTTGAGTTCGCTAAGCCATTTATATGCGATGAAGGTGGAACGGATTTCTCTCCAATCTCCTTTCGCCCGTTCACTCAGTACTCAGTAGCAGCTCCCGTACAAGTATATAGTAGCAATACTTTGATTCTCTCAGACTCTTAGAATATTTTGTTGACAAAATAACTCAAGGATATGGTCCTCATATCTGAAAAGGTGTTTGTCACTAAACCATATTGAAGATGTCTAGCCCCACTATATTTCAAGTGTCTTGATAAAAATCACATGTCATTCCATCTAGTCCTCTTACACTATGTCTGTTGAGTCCCATGACTGCTGCAGCGTACCTCCTATGTAATTGTTCATACAACTCATCATTGCTCAACCTTGATATCTCTTTAATCATTTCAAAATCATCGGTCTTCTCATATTTAGTAAATTGTCCCTTAAAAAAACTCTATAGTTACATGTACAATATCATTTTCTAGCCATTCCCCTTTTTTATAACGTTCAAATATGCACCTTAAAAGTTTATGAATAGACGATCACTTGGAATATATAAGCCAACAATGAGTTGGGGTCGATCCCATAGGAATGGATAAAAGGAATTCATCCTATGATATAATCTTATGCACTAGAATTTTGTACGATGATCTGATACGTCCAAACTTACACTTCAAATAAGAAGTGTAAACGGTCGAAGTCAATTTACAGAACTTAACTAGAGTTGAGGTCGATCCAACATAGAATTTCTTTACAGATAGGGTTTCAATAACGCGTTTATTCGAATGTTGTTATTATCTCCTAGACAAATAACAAAATGAAAGTAAATTGGGTATGGTTGAATTGTTATAATTACCAAAACTTGCAGTCAAAATCCAGGCTCAAGACTAACAAACTATTTCATTATAAGATTGATTCAATTAATTAAGAGAAACCAGGATTGTGTTCACCATAACATTAGTTCTAGTGTTCTCCCGTAATTTGTGTGTCAGGCAAATCAATGTTTACATAATCCTTGCGAGTTAAATTTATCTAACGCTTCTCAGCCTAATCAAATAACGATCACTCATGTTCTCTCGACCTTAGAGTGTTACTGACATTGAACCTCGCTTGAAATGATATGGTGTTAAAGATCTTTTCTCTCGAACTCAAGCTTTAACTCCAATTTGTTAATTCAATTAAGCTTTTTCCTAACTGGTATTTTTCTCTCGAACAAATACCACATACAGGCTCGTCTAATGCGTGCACTCACTAGACTAAAATGATATTGAAAGCTAAAAACTATAGGTTGTACACACAGACTGCCTTTTACTCGTTTTACGGAATCACACTCATGCTTTCACATAAACATGATTTCACATAAACAATCAGTAATTAGGAATGAAAACATATTGAGAAAGACTTACGAAAATAATTAGCAAAATCAACAATCACTTTGATAATCTGATAGTCTGAATCCAAATTTCCAACTGATAACAATAATCAAAGAATAAAAAATTGTAAGCTAAAATAATACTGTGTTCTTCGTCGTCCAATGTAAGATAATGAATAAAGTTGCGAAAATGACCTGAAGTTAATTCAAAATAGAATGTTTAAAATGAGTCCTAGTCGAACTAGGATTGAAATGTCGGGTGGCTCTACGGCCACTTCTACGGCCCATAGAGGGCTTCACGGATTGTGAAGCCTTCCGTGAACTTCCCTTGGAACTTCCCAAAATTTTGCCCTTCAAACTTGATCACTGGAAAATGTACCACGACAAGCACGATGGTTCGTAGTGAGGACCACGGCCCGTGAAGTGGTCTGTGGTCTTCACTTGGGTTTCAACTTTCTTCCACTCTTCAATGCCTTCACTGGAAACTGCACCACGACAAGCACGACAGACCATGGAGAGGACCACGGCCCGTGAAGTTGGCCATGGTCTTCACTTGTTCAATTCCCTTTCCGCTCCTCTTAGGCCTTCACACTGGTTCAGTTTCACGGGCTCAACTACGGACCGTTATAAAGGTCACGATCCGTGAAGTTAGCCGTGAACTTCACTTGATCATCATCATTCTCTGCTTCTTTTTCCACTTTTCTACATACGCCAGATCCTGCCTATACCATTAACAAACATATCAAAGTATACAAAAACACACTTAATTCTAGTATTAATTCCTCATTTTTAAGCATTAAATGTGCCAAGATTTCGCGGCACATCATGATCCAATTCATTCATCCATATAAACTTAGGGGGTGGGCTTGATAACAATTCGATTTCGATTAACAAGATGTTAACGAGTCGAATTCAAAGCTTAATACAAGGGGTTTTCACAAGTAAAAGAAAAATCTTAGGAGTGTGCTTAAATGGATGATAATTTCACAAAATGGGTATTGCCAATTGCTAAAATCAGTTGGTTGTTAATGGGTAGGCTTGATTTACAATAATGACAACTATTTATCAATCAACCATCATATCTCATATTAGTTTTATCAAACCCCAATATGCATAGCAATAAAATTCAATCCAAAACCTTAATTTAGTCAAACTTCATCAAGCTTCAACTATTAAATTAATCAAATAAGTAATTATCAGTTATCTCTTCCATTTTATCTTTCACAAGCAATGCTAGAGATCTAAGCTAAACAAGAGTTTGCAACCTCAAATTATAAGTTAAACAATGAAAAAACAGTTGAACCCATATCAAACCAACATTATATTAAGGAGAAAAGACATAAAGTGACACCTGAAGTTGTCCCAAATTTTAAAAAAGACACCTAAACTATGCAACGTCCTATTACCCCCCCCCCCCTAAACAATCCATAACTGATATTATTACATCATTTTTTGTCCACCTGGCATAGAGAGTGTATACACTCTCTTAACGAGCGCGAACAAACTAAAATAACTAATATAAATTTATTTTTACATCATTTTTCTTATTATTTTAACTTTTTCTCCTTATTATTTTTTCATTTTCTTTCTTCCTTCTTCTTCAAAAATTCATTGTCATCTCCATTGAAACTTCTCACTATCAATGTCACTTTTTACCACAACTCCACCTCTCTTTTCTTACTACTATTAGTTTAACTCTCTTCAATTTTAAAATTATATCTAAATATTTTATTACATTTTGAACAATTTTGCTAAACCCATTAGATTTCAAGATGATTAGTAGGTATTATTAGTTTTTTTTAATCCAAATTTCAATAAACTTTTTCAATTTTCGGAGAATTCATTGATTCTTTCAAAAATTATCATTTCTAGTTTTGAAGTTTATATGAAAATGAGATAAATTAATTGAAGATACCTTCAAAATTTTGATATTTTAGTTTTGTTATCAATAACTCAATAAAGTCTAGAAAATAGTATGATTTTTGAAAGAAAGGAATTTGACCGAAGAAGAAGAAGAAAAAAAAAGAAAGAAAATGAAGGAGAGGCTCAACTTAACGTGGGGGTGGGGTGAGGTGAAGAAGAAGAAAGAAAGAAAGAAAATGGAGGGAGGGGTAGCTTGAAAGTGGAGGTGGAAAATGAAGTAGAATTTAAAATGAAATTGAACTTAAAATAATAAAATTAAAATAAGTCAAAAAGTAAGAGAGAGAAATAAAGAAAAACTTAAACTGAAAAAAATATATTTCAAATTAAATTAACACGTGTCACGTAATGATTGGTGTGCGGTAACTCTTGATTTTTAAAATCTAGAATAGATCAAAAAATGATGTAATAATATAAGTTCAAAATTGTTTAGGAGGGTAATAGAGCGTTTGCATAGTTAAGGTGTCTTTTTGAAAATTTGGGATAACTTCAGGTGTCACTTTATGTATTTTCTCTATATTAAGCAATAAAACAACACCAATAGGATAATTATGCATCCATTACAATTGCACACCCCTAAGACTATGGGGTTTAAATATTCATACTAGAAGTTAAAAGGAAATTACCAAATTAATCATTCATTTTAGCTAAATGATTGAATAGAGAATGAGAATTCAATCCACAAATCCTTTCAACCCCAAAATCTTCAAGTACAAGTAATTCTCCCCAAGTAAGAAGGTTCTTCGGTACATAAAATATTCAAAAAGTGCAAAGTTCATTTTCTCTCTCCACAAGGGACTATTTATACTTTTCCATAAAAAACTTCACAAAATAGCCCTTTTGGCAGATTTGGCAAGTTGAATTGTGTTTGCTGACTGGATTGACGATGCGTTGAGTGTCTCACTCCATCACCAAGTCGGCCCTTCAATGTTGGTTTGGTCTTCAAGTTCTTCTTACTTTTGGTGATCTCAATGGAATCCATCGAGTGTCTTCGGTGATCCGCCGAATGGTCTTTCCATCACCGACATGACCTAATTCTTTGGGGGTTTGATCTCTGATGAGTCTGAGATTTGGACTCATTTAGGGATTTGATTATATAGATTTAGTGTCCTCAAATGCTTATTTTGTGCCAATAACTGATGTAAAACCCTTGATTTTCAGGTATATGGATTAAGGAACAAAGCAAGGACACTGTTTTGCAAAAAGGAACAAAACGAGCTGAAAGAATGAAGAAAGGCAAGCCTGGTGATCGCCAGTCCACTTGGCGAGTCACTGAATGACTATCTGACCACCTAAAGTTCCAGTGTGCCAAGCCTTGTGGGAAGAAACCAAGTCGACGACAAAAAGGAGCAGTCGGCAGATCGCCGAGTAGTTTCGCGATGCAGTGTTAGATCGCCCAAAGTTACAGACCTTGAGGATGCTGAATGCCAAGGCAGAAGGGCGATGTAAGTGACCAAAGGGCGGCTTGCCAAGTGGTTCGGCGAGCCCGACTTACTTCACCGAGTGACTCTTCGCAGCACATTTTTGGCGATTATAAATACATTTTCAAACATTTAGTTTAGTATCTTAGATCATATATTTTTAGTTTTTATTAAGTTTTTAGTTCTGGAGACGGTTTTCTCTAGTTTTTCCTAAGCTTTGAAGAATTGAAGTTTTTCACTTTTGAGAAATTGGAAGTGGGTCTTTGAGATTCTTCGAATTGGAGCATTGTAAGGACGAATCTACACTTACCTAGTTGATGGATAATCAATTTGGTAACTGTTTTTATCTTTTTAAGATGTCTAGCTAAAACCCCAATTCTTGGGGTGTGATTATGTGATTATGGGCTGATTTAACTTTTGGGTATTGCTAATTGTTAGTTTAAATGCTATTTATTTTGGTTTAATTTAAGAATTGTAGTTGCAAATGAAGTTCTACCTCTATGTTCTTGACTTTCTCGAGAGAGAGGTTTTAGAACTAAGGTTTTTGATTGATGGTATGTGGGTATTGGGTTGACCTGGGTTCAGCTTGAGAGAGTGAATCCTTAACCCTTTTCCACACATTCAGCTCGAAAGAGTGAATGGACTAAGGTATGGGTTGTTCTTAATTTTCATGCTTATTGATGTTCGAGAGAAATCAACTTGATTCGGGGTAAATTGTTCGAGAGAAAATTTACCTCCATTATAGTCAAGCTACTTACTAATATCTAGCTATTTTCTAATAGTTGCAATTACCCATATGTCTATGTTAGCCTATAATCGAATCACATCCCAAGAACCCGTCTCATTATTGTTATTTCGTATTGTTTGCTGCTATTGGTAGTTGATAATTTCAAATCAAAACCCCCCATTTGACATTCGTGTCACCCCCTGATTTGACTGATGTCTTTATTCGATAATTTTTATTCCTATGACTGATTTGACCATGTTCATACTTCCGAATTGAATCTTAAGCACGTACCGCTCCCTGTGGGATTTTACCCCAACTCATTTAGTTGGGTTTTATATTGATTAACGACCATTGAAGCTTAGAATTGGATGAAGTGTCTTTGAAACTTTATTAATCAAAATGGTGTCGCTGCTGGGGAGTGGTGTTGTTTGAGATTCTTTTGGTGAAGTTGAATTTTTGTTCTTTTTAGTCATAGTTGAATCTACTTACTTTTAGTTTTGGTTTTGTGTTGTTTGCTTGAAACAGAGGAAATGAGTGTCAACGGAAGCAATGGTAGCCAAGTGGGCCACCCTCCTTTAAAAGTGATGATTCTTAGGGATAACATCCTAAATTTCAAGCAATTGGAGGGTAAGACAATCCATGAGTTGTGGCTGAGATTTAAGGCATTATTGATGCAGTGCCCAACTCATGGAATCCCAGATAAGATGCTATTAAACTGCTTCTATAGAGGTCTTGGTCCTGAGAATAGAGGAGTGGCTGACCAACTTTCTCTGGGTGGTCTAATACGACAACCCTATGCAATAGTAACCCAACTCCTTCATCACATGACTAAGACCAACAAAGAGACAGAGAAGGACCAGGATTTGGCCGCACTATTGACTCAGCTGGATCTCTTGGCCTAAAAGATTATGGAATTTGAAGTACTGTACAAAAAGAAAGATAGGTACATTCCTCCTCACGAGGATAGAAAGGCCAAGGATTATGAGGATGGACAAGTAGAAGAGATATTCTCACTCATTCTCCATAAAGTCAAAATACGACAGAGTGTTGAAAGAGATAAAATAAAATGTCTAAATGCTAAATCACATGAGTGCTTCTCATTCCATATCTATTCAGCTACTGGAGACCCAAATGGGTCATATGTTGTCTCATCTCTACCCGAGACAAAAAGAGGGGTTGCCAAGTGATACTTTGGCAAACCCCAAGAATGAAGTTTGATTAGGTACTTGCGTCGTGCCACGACGTTAACTTAGGCACTTCTTTGGAGGCAACTCAAGTTTTTATTGCTTTATTTGAATTTTAGAATAACGTGTGTTGATTGTGCCGGTGAAAAAGTGGAATGTGTTTGAAATATACAGGTTGGCGAGCAGAGAATCCAATCGGTGACTCACCGAAGAGGTCGGCGAGCCTGACTTGGATCGCCGTTGGACTCAAGTAATTATAAAAATGGAGTATATAAAACTTGGCGGGCCCATGGACTAGTCGGCGACTTGCCGAACAAGTCAGCGAGCCCGACTTTGTCCGCTGTTTGGACCCCCATGTTAACTGGAGGTCCTGTAAAACTCGGCGAGGTAAGTAACCACTCGGCGTGTCGCCAAGTGGTTTAGGGAGAACAAATAACATCGTCGAAAGGGCGCGAACTGAACGGTTTTAAAAGGCCAAAGGTTTAAAATTTCAACCTCTTTCACATTCCCTCACTTTTAACTTCATAAAATCACACCCTCACTCTATATTTCCTATATTCTTGCATTTTACCGCTTTTTAGTCATTGATTCTGTGTTCGGAGTTGGAATTCTTTGCCACCTAACATTTCAAATCGTAATTCGACATTAAAGGTTGGTTTTTCCAAACCCCAAATTCGTAAATAGCGGTTGAACTCAAATGCTTTGTTATAGATTTTGTTGATGTGTGTTGGGCCTCTCTGAATTTGTATATGTGTGCTTGTGTGCCTATTTTAATTTCGATATCGTGCCCATATTGCCTAAATTGTTGATTCCCTAATTTTCGTGCTTTAAAAGTGATCGTAATCTTATGGGTTGTGCTTAATTGTTGTTGAGTCTAGTCGGGTGAAGTTTGAGTAATCCAAATTGTGCTAAATACCCGGGGCATTTCCCTCACATGCTAAAGCAAGAAAGCCCCTGTCTTTTATGACCTTTATAAAGAAAGTGATTTGGAATAACAACAGCCAAAACAACTTCCTCTCTTTAGAGTGATCCCCGTCAAGCGAAACTTTGCCTAATGATGGAGCGTTTGACGTCATTCTTAAGGGCTAAAGTCGTCAAAATGTCCAATTTTGGCTAAACCGGGGGAAGTCTGAGTACCCCGGTGGCATGGGTCTAATGGGTCTGAGCCTAATTGAGTGGGTGTATCGTTTGATTTTGTTTTCGGAGGCTGTGGGTTTGATTTTGTGAGTTGGGGTTGAAATATGCATGTTGGGCAGTTCGGCGAGCTGGGTCGAGCTCGCCGAACCACTTGGGGGTTTGCCGAAATCCCCCTTTATTGCCTTTAATTTCATGATTTGTTGAGTTTGGTTCTGTAACTTTCGGCGAGACGCTTGAGCTCGCCGATTTCACTCGGTGCCTCGTCGAAAGTCTCATTTGATCGCCCTTTTTGCGCCCCTAACGCTTAAAATACACTGTAACTTTCGACGGGCTAGTATGTGCTCGCCGAATGATGTCGGCGATTCACCGAAAGGCCCTTCTCATCGCCAACATGCCATTTTTCTAGGAAATTTTTGAGCCAATCCTTTTGGCGAGCCCGATCTGGCTCGCTAAAGTGATTCGATGACTCGCCGAGCCGTTCGGTGAATCTTTCTGCAGTTTATTTTCTGCATTTTTCTTGAATCGTTCTAACTTATTTTGGTATATTTTACAGATATGGCTAGAACTAACATGGATATGCCAACCCGCAAAAGAGCACGGGGCATAGTTATTAATGAGGGGGTAACTACCTCTTCTTAAAAAGGGAAGAAGGCACTTCCCATGGGAGGCAAAGACAATGGCAAGGTGCCCACATCTGAAATACTGGAGAACAACTCCGGCAGCGACGGGGATACCTTTGATTCCCAGGCTGCATTCTCTGAGCCTGATGATGACCAACCTTTGCAATCCCAGCGAAATAAGATTTGCTCCGGAGTTCGCCAAGATTTGGACTCATTTAGGGATTTGATTATATAGATTTAGTGTCCTCAAATGCTTATTTTGTGCCAATAACTGATATAAAACCCTTGATTTTTAGGTATATAGATTGAGGAACAAAGCAAGGACACTAGTTTGCAAAAAGGAACAAAACGAGCTGAAAGAATGAAGAAAGGCAAGTCTGGTGATCGCCAAGTCCACTTGACGAGTCGCCGATTGGCTATCTGACCGCCTAAAGTTCCAGTGTGCTAAGCCCTGAGGGAAGAAACCAAGTTGGCAATGAAAATGAGCAGTCGGCAGATCGCCGAGTAGTTCCGCGATGCAGTGTTAGATCGCCCAAAGTTACAGACCTGGAGGATGATGAATGCCAAGGCAGAAGGGCGATGGAAGTGACCAAAGGGCCGCTCGCAGAGTGGTTCGGCGAGTCCAACTTACTTCGCCGAGTGACTCTTCACAACACATTTTTGGCGATTATAAATACATTTTTGAACATTTAGTTTGGTATCATAGATCATATATTTTTAGTTTTTATTAAGTTTTTAGCTCTGGAGACATTTTTCTCTAGATTTTCCTAAGCTTTGAAGAATTGAAGTTTTTCACTTTTGAGAAATTGGAAGTGGGACTTTGAGATTCTTCAAATTAGAGCATTGTAAGGACGAATATACACATACCTAGTTGATGGATAATCAATTTGGTAACTATTTTTTCCTTTTTATGATGTCTAGCTAAAACCCCAATTCATGGGATGTGATTATGTGATTATGAGATGATTTAGCTTATGGGTATTGCTGATTGTTAGTTTAAATGCTATTTAAAAGTGAGTTCAATCATTTGTTGTGGTTTAATTTAAAATTGTAGTTGCAAATGCAGTTCTACCTTTGTGTTCTTGACTTGCTCGAGAGAGAGGTTTTAGAACTAAGGTTTTTTGATTAATGGTCTGTGGGTATTGGGTTGACCTGGGTTTAGCTCGAGAGAGTGAATACTAAACCCTTTTCCACACATTTAAAGCTCGAGAGAGTGAATGGACTAAGGTATGGGTTGTTCTTAATTTGCATGCTTGTTGATGTTCGAGAGAAATCAACTTGATTCGGGGTAAATTATTCGAGAGAAAATTTACCTCCCTTATAGTCTAGCTTACTCACTTGAATATTTGACGCTTGCGTCCCCCTATTTAATTTACAATGTTTTTACTCGTTTATGTCTTTAGCTACGATTAGCTTTGGCACGGTTGCACTTAACCTCTAATTTTCACGCCCACTCTCTTGGGACGATCCCAATCCTTGGTTGGGTTACTAAATTATTGTACGATCGTAGACACTTGCATCGGAAGTTGTGTCTTCATTACGCAAACATCAAAATGGCACCGCTGCCAGGTAGTGGTATTACGTGAAAGTTTTTGGTTTAAGTCGAACTCTGCTTTAAATAATCGTAGTTTACTAATCTTATTTTTAGTTTTGTTTTCCTTTGAATTTGTTGATGTAGGTAGGTACCCTAAGCATGGCTGGGGAAATGGTGACAACTCGGCTGAAACGAGCCAATGAGTCAAGAGGGACTTCGAGTTAGCTGCATGAGTTGTCCACCAAAATAACAGAGGTGGAAAACCAGTGCATGAGTCAAGGGAGGTACATACCCCCTCACGAGAGGAAGCAGTCTAGAGACATGTAGAACAATCGTGTCGAGGACACACTTCAAATCATTCTCCAAAAGATCACCGAACAAGATCGAATGTTGGAAGAGATGAAGGAGAGTATTGAAGTGTTGAATCAATTGGTTGGCTCTCACTCTAGATCAATCCTGCAGATCAGGACACTCCTAAATTATGCGGTGCCTCTTCTTCATTCAAACGAACTATTGGGGCTACCTAGTAACACTAGGGCTAACCCAACCAATGGGGAGTGAATAAGGACTCGCGTCGTGCCACGACGTTAAATAAGGCACTTCTTGGGAGGCAACCCAAGGTTTTAAATGCTTTATTTTGCTTTTATAAATAATGGTGTGTTAGTGGTGCAGGTTTGAATGAGCAAAGTGGTGAAAAATACATATTGGAGCGAAAGTGGTCAGTTGGCGAATCATTGAAGAGGTCCCCGTGTATGACTTGACCCGCCGTTTGGCTCAATTCAAGGCTAAGTCAGAGCCTGTAAAACTCGGCGAACTTACCAAGCAGTTCGCCGTGTCACCGACCAAGTCGGCGACCTCAATGTAAATTGCCGTCTTGACCCCAAGGAATTGAGAGAAATTTAACAATCGGAGGGGCAGGTGATCACTCAGCGAATCGCCGAGTGCGACTAACGTCGTCGAACATGCGCGAACTGGATGGTTTATAATCGCCAAGAAACTTCAAATTTGAAATTGTTCACTTTCCCTCGCTCTTAAACCTCTTAAATTCACACTAAGGTAGTATTTCTCTATTTTAGCCCTATTACTAGCATTTTAGTTAGTTGATTTGTGCTCGGAATTAGAATACTTTGCCACCTAGCTATTCAATCGCATTTCAATTGGCATTAAAGGTTAGTCCTAAAACCCCGAGTTTATTTTTGAAAATCTTGAACTCTTTTGCAATAATAGTATCGTATTGATGTGTGCTGGGCCTCTCTGTTAGAATTAGAATGTGTACATGCCTATTTCAATTTGAAAATCTTGCCCGTAGTGCTTTGATCGTCAAATGCCCGTATTTGTTGTGGTTGTATTTGAATAAAATCTCATTGGGTTGTGATTGCTTGTGGTCTAATTGATTGGGTGAATTCTGAGTAGCCCACATTTGAGCTAAATGTCGAAACTTTACGCATTGTTAGAGCTGGTGACACCACTCTTAAGAGCAAATATCGTCAAAATGGCCAAATTCGGCAAATTTGGGAAATGTCTAAGTATTCCAGGATGATGGGTAGTATGGGTCTCGTTTAAATTTCATGAGTGCGTGCTTTGATTTCAATGACGGGGTTTGTGAAGTTGAATTCGAGATGATGGGTTGAAAATGAGCACGTTGGGTCACTCGGTGAGTTGAGTGGAGCTCGCCAAATCACCCGGCGGTTCGCCTATTTGCTTCATCTCGCATTTAATTGTGTCAAATTGGATGTTTGAATCTGTAACTTTCGGCGAGAAGCCATGGGTCGCCGAAGGCACTCGGTGACTAGCCGAACATAATCTTTATCGCTTTTTATTTGCACTCCTGAGACTCTTATGCACTGTAACTTTCAGCGGACAAACCCTTGCTCGCCAAAAGTAGTCAGTGACTCGCCGAAAGGACTCTCCTATTGCCGACTTGCCTTAATTGTTTAGCCAACCTCATCGGCTAGCCAGACCTAGCTCGCCAAAGCGGTTCGACGATTCGCCAACTGGATCGACGAGTTTGTCTGCAACAAGATTTGTTGTGCTAAAGTTTGATTTTGTTTTCTTATTTTCTCTCGATCTTTTGCAGATATGGTACGCACCAATCTAATCGAACCACCCTAGAAAAAGGCGAAGGGCAATACAATAAATGAAAGAGGATCAAACCCTTCAAAGAGGAGAGGGGATGACCTCCAACCGAGAGAGAAAGGCAAGAGGAAGAAACATATAGCTAGAAAAAGGGGTAGCTATTGAGCCAGTTTTGATGAACCAGAGGCTGAACACCCTCTGATTAACAGAAGGGATGTGCTCCGGACCAGATCTCAATCCACAACCGCCAACACCCTCAGTAATTCCTGCGCTTCCTATAGTTCCTCCACCGAGGCTATTAAACAGATTGACAGGTGATGGTTTACGAACCATCATAGAGAAGAAGTTACTATCCTTGAAGGGCTTAGAAGGCAAGCATCCTGAGGTACTTGAAATTCTCCGATACCATGGATTCGAGCAGTTCACACGTCCCCGAGACCCCTACATTCCCTCCTGGGTAAGAGAGTTTTACACTACTTATGAGGAGTTGGTGCTTAAGAACAAGAAGAAGGCAAGTTAGTTTCGACCGGTGAAGTCGGTCATGGTCAGAGGCAAGGAGGTGGAGTGTCACAGCGAGCACATTAATGCTGTATTAGGTAGGCCGCTACACTCTGCACTCCCTTATGAGGGGTTGCCTATTGTTCAGTCACTGGATGACTTAAAGGGTTGGTTGGCTCCAATGATTTCTGACACCACCCCGAGGCGGATAGATGAAGGAGCTCCCATTGAGAAGAGGGACATGAACATCGCCTCCAGGTTCTGGTTTGGCTTCATCAGCAACACTACCATGCCATCCCAGAATGAGTCCATTCTGCGCTGTCCTAAGGTGGCTTGCCTTGGTTCTATCATGGCCAGGAGGCGGATCGACCTAGGACTGCTAACTTCGTAGGAGATGGCCATGAGAGCCAAGCAGAGACCTACCTCTCTGCCATTCCGGTTTTGATCACTGAGTTATGCCGGCGTGCCGAAGTACCCCGAAATCCTGCAAATGATATCGACGCCATCCCTTCATCCTCCATAGACATCCGACGTATTGAGGCCGAGTTCACTCGATAGGAGTTTGACAGAAGGAGAGCAGCTCCAACAGACATTTCTCCAGAGGTTAATGTTGACTCATTACCAGCAGAGGCACCTTCGCCTAATCCAACCTCTGCGCCCTTAAGTATACCCGCTCCTTCTTCCTCTTCCTCACAGGCTCCAGGTGCTTCCTCATCCTCCCAGCCTGCCAGGATTACCCATGCCATGATCCTGAAGATGGGGCTGTTGGCCTATTTAGCTGATGTGAGAGCTACCCGATTGGAGAGATCTATCCCGGGGATGATTGACAGGCCATACTAGTAGCACTTACCCCCCTTCAGACTTTTGTTGATGCCTTGACAGTGAGAGTCATTGCTTGTGAAAGAAGACAGGGGGAGGCCTCTGAGGTGACGACTTTAAAAGCTGAGATTACGAGTTTGAGGAATGACATAGACTGTCTTAAGTCTACTGACTTCACTTCATCAATAGAGAGGGCAGATGATGAGGATGCTCTAGAGACTACCAGAGATGTGCAGGGGGATGGCGCAGCACATGCAGAGTCGGATGCAGAGACCGATGAGGAGTTGATATCAGTACATGCTGAGGAGACACATGAGAGCAGAGATGAGGGCATATTCAGAGACTTGCTAGATCTTATAGAGACAGTTGTGCAGCCGGTGATCCAGACATTTCCGACTGAGACGCAGCAGCTCCTAGCGGATCTGGAATTGCTATTCCATCTGAGGCTACTCCTGGCACTGATGCCTATATATAGACAACTACATTAGCCACTGAGACCCCGATAGAGAGAGAGACTGCAAAGACAAGACCTTTATTTATCTCCCTCTGTCTTATCATATTTTTACTGTTGACACTTTTATTTGCATTTGAGGACAAATACTTTTTAATTGTGGTGGGGTGAGGCCCACACCTTTTATGTTGATAGTTATGTTTTGTGTATATATTTAGGTTGTTTTGCTTTAAAACTGTGTCATATTTGTTTATGTGGATGATTGAACTTATGGCTCCTTTTGTTTTTAATGATTTTTAATTGCAAAACAATTTTGATGATTGAACTTATGGCTCCTTTTGTTTTTAATTATTTTTAATTGCAAAATGATTTTGACCCTTCCGAATTTTTTTGAATTTTTTGCACATTTTCGCCACCTACTATATGCTCTTGAATGTGGCTATTCTTTTGCAAAAAAATGAGTCTTGGTTCTGATCTATACTGATGACTTGAATAGTGCTCTCAATCGAACGAACATGAATGTACGGCTACGATGAGGCCAAATGAAGTTGCATAGACAATATGTGAACTCTTTGCATCTCATTGTGATTAGCCATTTATCAAATCAATTTTTTTGTGATGATCATTGCACACTAGAGAAAGTGTGGAGTCTTGTTTGACTGTGCCTAGTGTGACGAGCTTACTTTGAATCATGCATGATAGATTCTAGAATTTTCCCCGTTGGTCTAGCCAACTAAGTGATGCTATCTCTTGATATGATCTTAGGAAACTTCTAAGAGTGTGAGCCAATTTGACGTATACCTCTTTTGTGACCTACCTTGTGAGTGTGTGATTCTCTTTTGAACACCCCTTGAGCCTGACCTTTCTTTGGAAGAAACTTGATGAAATCATAACCTTTCTTTATCCACTACCTATAATCCTCTTGAATTGTGGCTAATTGAATAGCCAACTTAGGCCAAAAGCCTAAGTTGGGGGTATGGTGAAAAGATAGGGGCAAGTCAAGAAGTGCAAGGAAAGTCTCCTCTTACCCATGATTTTGAGAAAACGGAACCCCTCCATATATAAAAAAAAAAGAAAAAAGAAAAAATACAGAAAAGAAAAAGAAAAAGAATGAAAAAGAAAGTTGCAGAATAAAGTGCAAAAGAAATGGGGTTTCCAACACACTATGGGAAAGTGAATAATAAGATGACTTATGAGCACTAAAGAAAATGATGAAGGAAAAGGAAATGAAGTGTTGTGAGCACCACATTTCATGAGGATGAAAGTTACTAAGCCTAAATGACCAAACCTTTGCACTCAGCCCCATTACAAGCCTTGAAACGACCTTTTGATTTTGAGTGAGCTGAAGCAAATGTTGATTGGAAAATACG
>NW_006238939.1:2890709-2897003 GCF_000226075.1 Solanum tuberosum | reverse complement strand
TGCATAAGTAAATTGAGTCTTGTTGTGTGCATTCATGATTGAGTCTCATGTAGCACTGTTCAACACACCCTTTTTGAACGACTGAACTTGAGTTTGCTTGAGGACAAGCAAAAGTTTAAGTTGGGGGTGTTGATGAGTCCACAAATTGGACTCATTTAGGGCTATATTTTAATGAAATTGTGTCCTCAAATGTTTATTTTATCTCGATATCTGATGAAAACCTTTAAGTTTCAGGTATTTGAAGTATGAGGGAAAACATGGACACGATCGAGCAAAAAGGAGCAAAAGAAGCTAAAAGAACGAAGAAAGGAAGATCTGCGAATCGCCGAACCCATTCGGCGAGTCGCCAATAGATCACATTTTTGCCTTTTGTTCCGGTGTGCTGAGCATGAAAGAAAGGAGCAAATCGGCAGTGAAAAAGAGCAGTCGGCATATCGCCGGGCGACTCCGCGAAGCAGTGTTATATCGCCCAATGAACCAGGACACGAAGATGCTGAAGGAAACAGATGAAAGACGACAAAGTAGACCAAAGGGCGGATCGCCGATGCAACGACAAAGTAAACCAAAGGGCGGATCGCCGAGTGCATCGGCGATCCCGACTAACATCGCCAAAAGATCCTTCGGAGTACATTTTATGAAAACTATAAATACTATTTCAGTCCTTATTCTTAGGAGCAAATTCTACCTTGTTTTACCTAGTTTTGAGATTATTAACTTTTAGAGAGAGTCTTTGAGACATTCTCTCCAAGTTTTGGAGAGAGTTTTGATGAACTTGGAGCTTTCAAGAGTTTCATCTTCAAGAAATTGGACTTGGATCTCTTGGATTCTTAACCTTTTGCCTGTTTTAAGACTTAATCTTGCATACCCATTGATGGAAACTAAGATTGGTATACTTTTTTTTTATCTCTTTCACATGTGTGGCTAAAAACCCCAATTCTTGGAGTGTGATTTTGTGAATATGAGTTAGATTTGTTGTTGGTTCTTGCTTGTTGATAGTTTATTCGTAGTTTAAATGTGGTTTCATTTAGTGGTTGTGGATGAATCTAATGAGGTTGTAGTTGCAAATATAATCTCATATATGTGTTTTCAGTTCGCTCGATAGAGAGGTCGTAAAACTAAGACCACTAAATTGATGGCCAGTGCGAGTGGGTCGACATGAGGTTCAGCTCGAGAGAGTGAACCCTAGTCCCATGTACACACACTCAGCTCGAGAGAGTGAGTGGGTTAAGGCATAGGCTGTTCTTTATGCGGCAAGTGGGTGTCCGAGAGGAACCCGCTTGAAATGGGGTAAATTGCTCGAGAGATAGATTATCCCCTTTAAAGTATAGCCTAGTCACAAATACTCTATGAATTTACTATCACAGGCATGTGCCCAGTGATTTAGTCTATCCTGTATTCCTATCACATCCCAAGAATCCTGTCTCCATAGTTGTATTTTTCCTTATTTTTACTGTTTTAGTTGTTTCTTGCTTAAAAACTCACACTTGAATATTTGACGCTTGCGTCCCCCTATTTAATTTACAATGTTTTTACTCGTTAATGTCTTTAGCTACGATTAGCTTTGGTACGGTTGCACTTAACCTCTTATTTTCACCCCTACTTTGTTGGGACGATCCCAACCCTTGGTTGGGTTACTAAATTATTGTACGATCGTTGACACTTGCATCGGAAGTTGTGTCTTGATTACGCAAACATCAGGTATCTGGGAGGTGATTTATTCCGAAGTCAATTTCCCTTTCGAGAGGAACTCTGTGAAGATCTTCTAGGAACACTTTGGGAAACTCATTTACTAATGGGGCTGACTCAAGAGTTGGGGTGTCAGAGTTTGAATCCTTAACCCGAACAAGATGATAGATATATCCTTTGGAAATATTTTTTTCTGGTCATAAGGTAAGAGATAAATCGACCTATAACTACCCTTCCACTCTAAGACTGGCTCGTTTGGAAACTGAAATCGAACGATCCGAGTTCTACAATCGACTGAGGCATAACAAGAATGTAACCAATCCATACCTAGAATGATATCGAAATTTACCATTTCTAACTCTACAAGGTCTGCTGAGGTGATTTTTTGGGAAACTATGACAGACAATTTCTGTATACCCGTCTAGCTATAACTAGGTCAGCAACTGGAGTAGAGACAAAAAAGGGTTCTGAGAGTGTTTCTGGCATGACACCGAAGTTTACTGCTACATACAGAGTTACAAAAGACAGAGTAGACCATGAATCTAACAATGCATAAACATCTAAATGGAAAATTGGTAACGTACCAGTGACTACATTAGGAGAATATTTGTGGTCCTGGCGAGCCTGGAGAGCATACAACCTGTTCTGGTACTGACCGCCACCTGTACCAGATGAAGCACCCTACTGAATTGGGCGACCTGCTGGTGTTGTTGGAGCTGTAGGCTGATCCCTATTGTTGTTACCTCCTTGCCCCTTCTTCGCAGAAGGGCAATCCTTCAACCTATGGCTAGACTAACCATACCCAAAACATCCTTCCCTTCCTGCAATCCACTCGCCTCGATGGTTCTTACCACACTTTGGACAAGTTGGGAAAGTTATGTTACCTAAAGTACTCCCATGAGTCTTAGAGATTGATGCCCTACCTTTCTGATCCTGTCATACCTTGGGGATGGAGCACTAGCTGATGAAGGTGCTAGGGTTGTAGACCTTTTCTGAAACTGTGAGGAATTCCCACCGCCCAACTTTTGCAGTGAGTATTCATAATTTCCTTTTCTAGCCTTTTTGTTATCCTTAGACATTTCCCTAAGTTCATCTCCCTCCACCTGTTGGGCATGAGTCATTAGTATGAATATATCCATATACCCTAGAAGCATAATATTCCGGCACTCGGTCTTCACCAGATCTGATACCTCAAACAAGAACTTACTCATTTGTTCCCTTGGATCGGCAACACTGTGTGGAGCATACCTGGAGAGCTGGTTGAACTTTAGCCCATACTCTTGGACCGACATTAAACTCTGCTTCAAGTTCATAATCTCTTGCGCCTTAGCTTGTCTCAACTCTCTTGGGAAGAACCTATCCAGAAAAGCTCCAATAAAACAATCCCAAGTCACAGGAGTTGCATCTGCACCCTGTTGTATTTCCACTGAGTGAACAACATATGAGCCACATCCTTAAGTTGATAGAATGCTAGCTCAACACTCTCAGTACCAGTCACTTGCATTAATCTACGAATCTTCTTAACCTCGTCAATGAAGTTATGTGGGTCCTCACCAACCTACGACCCTAGAAACTCAGGCGGATTCATCCGAACAAAGTCTCGAACCCTAGTTGCAGCTGATCCACCATTAGTGTTTGCAGGAACTGTGGCCTGCTGATTGCTCTGATTGGCTACACTCTGAGCCAAGAGCTGGACCGCATTCCAAAATTCCACATTTCTAACCTCATGGTTCGATACTAGAGGAACTGCGTTAGCATTGCATACATTAGCATTACGTGTGTAAGCTCTACGAGGAGACATGATCTGAAACACACAACGACGAATTAGAAATGAGAAGTTGAATCATGTCTCACGCACGATAAGAAGAGAAAAGAATGTGAAGTTTTTCTTAAAATACTTTGTAGCCTCCACCTCATAGATGTGACGTGCTTCACACTCATGAAATGGACTCTACTTTGTGCAGCTTTCAGACACCCTAAAACTCTTGAACCTAATGCTCTAATACCAAGTTTGCCATGCCTCGAGGCTACCCCTTGACGTAACAAGGGACCTAGGATCACGAGTGACCCCAAGCTAACCTTGTGTCTGGCATATATCAAGCATACTGAGAATAATTGAATAAGACTTGTACTATGCGGAAGCTAAAACAGTGGATAACTGAATGTGGGGAAAACCCCAGCTAGTCTGAATATATAAAATATAGTGATGACTGAAACACCACTTAACAACTCAAGCTGCATCTACTACTATATCTGAAAAAAGCCTTTAACTGAGTTGAGTTGCTGGACATGCCCCCCGCTAACTCTAAAAAAACTTAACCTAAAAATAATGACTAAAATGACCTTCTTGATAAATCAACTGAGAGAGAAATTGACTCATTCAATATTTAAACCTAGGGAAGGATGAGTCTCTAGTTGTTTTTATTTTTATCATTGTAGGAAGGACTTGGTTTATCCTTAAAAACTGATTTATTATCGACTTCAAAAATTTGGTTAGAGACTACATATAATAGTTGATTTGTATAATTATTTTGTTGTAATATTCTGTGTATATCTTGATTTGTGGGATCTCCTTGAGTATCGACTTTCATGTTGTCGAATTACCTTACTATAAGTCATAGTGATTCATGTATCTATTGTAATTTCTTTTTGCTATTTTGGTGACTTTTTTGGAACTTTGTTAGTAATTCCTGTGAGGATGATTGAAAATTAATCTCTCTGTTGTCCCTTTCTACTGGTTTCTTCATATAATTTTTGGGAAAATTGCTTGTGGGCTGTGCTATATTTGATAGCACACAACAACAAATATGTGATAACTAATACGGAACCAATGATGAAGTTTGTTAAAAGAACCAAACAAATTGCTCTCTTGCTTGCCACAATTAGTATATTATTTTGATTGTTTTTTCTTAGGTTCAAACATTTTGTATGCCATTGCATTCTTCCTATAATATTAGTATAGAGACAATTAGTCCACTTCTTTTATCACAAGTTAACTAGTTTGCCTTATTTCTTCGTCTCTTCTTTTTGGGCATAATAAGAGATCAAGTTTTCTTGAAACTAATAAATGTCCAAAATACACTATAACAAAAATATTTTTTATTGGAAATATGCTCAATAATGAAGAGTGCTAGATCTTTTACCGTCATTAGTTAATTATCATTAGATTCAATGTTGCTATAGACTTTAGGGACATTTATAGAGAGTACTAATTGCCTCTTAAATGTAATGACCCGAAAGGCCATTTTTAGAAATTTTCATAAAATTATCGTTTTATTCCTCCCGATAGTTGCCCCAGTCATTTTTTATCAGTCGATGAAGTCAATTTGGAAATTTTTGAACTATTCAATGACTACGGTTATTTAGTTGATGGGTATTTAATATTTATTAAATAATTAATTAATTTAGTTGGTGGTTAAGTGGTCAAGTCCATAATTAATTTGTATACCATATATTACTTGACTCATATATTGAAATAAGTTAGTAGGGTTTAATAATTATAAATCATAAATTGGGCAAGGGAAAAACAACAACTTCCTAGCGAAAGGATTACCGTGCGGCGACCACCAGAAGAGAAGACAACATAACTGCTTCGTAATTGCTTCAGGTAAAAAGGAAAAAAAAAAGATATATCCGAATCTCAACTTTATGCTAAGTGTTAGTTTATAATTATATACATGTTCAACCATTATTATATTTGGTGGAAACTTTAGTTTTTTTTTATACGTGTTTTAAGGGCAGCCAACTAAAACTTGAATTGGAAATTAAGGTCAATTATTGAGGACTACTAAGAAAATAATGTTGGATTAATCATTGTCTAAAATTGTTGGAATTGGGTTACTGTTTCGTGGCGGAGGTTACATGTGAAGTAACTTAGCATAAATTTTAGGCATTTTTCTATAATTATCATATTATGATTCAAGTTTTAATATATTGAGATATGTAATTAAATATTGATATATTATATTATATGAAAACTATTAGGGTTGTATTATTTGGAGAAATTAAGATTTGACACTAGGCTTGAATTTGAGGAATATGAGAATTTACATGTTAATTGTCAACAAAATTTGGAACTTGATTATAGAGTTGGGTGAGTTTTTGTGTTTAGGCTAGACATATGGTAATATGGGTATTGTTAGTTCCAAAATCTTATTTTGGTTATTTATTTGGATAGATTGTATTGATTTGGAAGCACTACGAAAGGGAAAAGCTCAAGTCTCGGAGTAATTGTTCGATTGTGTAATGACCCTAAAGGTCATTTTTGGAAATTTTCATAAAATGACCGTTTTACCCCTCCCGATAGTTTCCCCTAGTCCTAATTGTTGTATTTTCGAAGTTGGTTTGGAGGAAAATTGATGAAAAGTTGAGTTTTTGGAAAGTTGAGTTTTTAAGAGTTAAAGTTTGGTTAAAAGTGCTATTTCGAGTCATTTGGAGTTTCGAGACTCGAATCGGATTTCCGTCGATTCCAGCAGTTTTAGAATGGCGAAACGGGTCTATGAGAATTTACGGAGTCGAATTTGGAGTTAAAACGAAGATTTGAGGTCCTAAGTTGCAAAAATTGTGAAATTTTGATCAAGAGTTGACTTTGGTCAACAAACGAGGTTC
>NW_006238939.1:2878227-2889567 GCF_000226075.1 Solanum tuberosum | reverse complement strand
TTTTTTGGCGTTAAACTAGTTTCTTGGCATCTTATTGAATTCCGGGTCAAGGAGTCCTTGAATTCAAATTCCGACGGTTCCATTGAGTTCGGAACGTCGAATTTAGTGGGGGTACATATTCAGTTTGTGTGCACGAGATTCCGAACGAATCCCGAGGGTCAAACGGGGACTTAAACTTTGGTGTTATATGTTGTTTCAGCTGCTGTGGTTTTTTAAAGCTGCAACATCAGTTGTTTCTTTCTTTTTTAAAGCCAAAACCAGTAGCCATTTTCCCCTAACTTGAAAAATACCCATTTCTCCATTTTTAGACTTTGAGAGCTCGAAAATAGGTGATTTCAAGTGGGTTTTCGCAAGGAATTCATTGGATTGTGGTGATTTGGAGCGTGCTCGGAAGGGTAAAACTCAAATTTGAGTTACTAGTTGAAGTGTTTTGAGGCAAGTGACTTCTAAACTTTGTTAAACTCTTAGACTACACATGACTACTTTCCTAATTGTGTTGGGGAGTAATGGGGATTGGGGATGAGTTTTATTTGTTGATTGAAATTGTTGTAAATGAAAGATGGGGAATAAAACGAGCTAAATGTGTTATATGTGACTTGAATTTGTTGAATAAGTCATGTGATAACTGATATTGAGGGGATAGAAGAGCATGAGTAGGCTATGATTGATACATACATTGATGTTGAGACAGATGATGTGTAATACTATGATGTGATCGTGATATGATTGTGATTGATGACATGTGCATATTCATTATTCATCCCATGTGTGAACTATCTGTTGCATGAGTTCTGCGACACTGATATGAGGATGGATGGATATGAGACACAGTTGAGACTAGCTCCGGCTAGAGATATATGAGATGGACTAGCTCCGGCTAGCGATTTGGATGCCGATGGGATCTGGTTCCGGCGGTGATACATGGTCCATGTGTGGCCCCCATGGGTTCTGATTTGAGTATTCAGCGCGGACTGATTACGTCAACAGATGTGTATCGTAGGACAGACATGCATCACGACTACATGACATCATTATTGCATTTTGCATCGCATTTGCCTTATCTTTGTCTGTGATGTGTGGATTGTATCGGTTTACCCTTCTTATGTGGAATTTGATCTACTTGCTCTTATTTGTTGATCTGAGGTTGATGAGGATATATTGTTGGTTCTGGCTGTTGAATATGATCTGTTTAGTATAGGTTGGTTGGTTTGCTGTTAGATTGAAGTTTCGGTTGTTAGGTTGGTATTGAAAGGAGTTGTTTGTAGCTGCTAGTTTAGCTTAGTTTAGTGTTACTTGCGAGTACCTGTGGTTTTCGGTACTCACCCTTGCTTCTACACAATTGTGTAGGTTGACAGCTCTCTCAGATTCGGCTTAGTATTTTTCTTTAGCAGATTGAGCTTCGGGACATACTCGAGAGGTAGCGGTTCATTCCAGACGTGCCCTTGAGTTATCTTTACTTTCAGTTTTGTTCTATTCGAGAACTATACTCTGAGACTTGTATATTTTTATTCGAATTCTGTATTTAGAGGTTTGTACATGTGACAACCAAATTCTGGGTAGTGTTGAGTCTCAATTAAAGTCTTTCACTTATTTATTATCTTTTATTCTCGTATTTCTACTTCTCTATCGTTGTGGTTGGGTTAGGCTGACGTGTCCGGTGGGAAATGGACACGTGCCATCACATTCGGATTTTGGGATGTGACAGATTGTTTGAGGTAAGTGGATTTCTAAACCTTTGTTAAGTGTATAGAATCGTATATTTTCTTGCGTTATGTGTTGGGGAGTAATGGGTTGACTTGTCCATATTAAATAATTCTAACAATGAAAAAAGGGTAATAAAAAGCAATGTGATTAATTATTGGTGTGTGATGTGTTGAGAATGGTTTTGAAAGGCTTCTTATTGATTCATTGTTGATGTTGTATCACGATTGTGTTATTGTGAATTGTGCAATGTTATGAAAATGGTCATCTCCTCATTATTGTGAACATGTCATTTACATTGTTTTGATACATGATTGTGACAAGTGTTATGTGAATTGAGAAGGAATAAGAAATTAAAGAGGACGTACCATTTCGAGGGACGTGTCACGCGCCGCGACGGATACTATATTTCGAGGGACGTGTCACACGCCGCGACAGAGACTATATATCGAGGGACGTGTCGCGTGCCGCGATGGATACTAATATTGAGGGACGTGTCACACGTCTTGACATATGCATTGGACAAATATGTTCCTCATGGGTCCAGACTGTGAGACAACGAGTGTGTATTATTAGGTCAGACATGCATCATTATACTTGACATTGCATTTCATTGCATTGCACATCTTTATCTTTGGTGAGCTTGATCTTGTGCGTTGGTGAACTTGATCTGGTGTGTTGCTGATCTTGTGAGTATCTTTTTGTGGAACTTGTGACTGATGAATTATTGAGGTTGTTGTTGAGGATATCTAATTGTTAGAGTGTTAATGTTGAGTTGTGTGCTATGTAAACTGTGAACATTTAGGTTGGGCTGGTTTTATGCAGGTTGTAGTTGTGGAGGTTCGAATGAGGTGTAATGAGTACCCATATTCTATTCCCTTAGATTGTGTTTAGAAGTTTACTTGCTGAGTACCGTGTGGCTTGGTACTCACCCCTTGCTTCTACTTTTTTGTAGGTTACTAGCCCAGACCATCGTGATACTTTCTCTTATTTTCTTGTCTGAGGCTTCTTGTGGAGGTTTGTGAGGTAGATGCTTGTCATCTCAGCGGACCTTCTTTCTCCTTAGTTATGATCTTGTTCTATTCTAGAAACAATGTCATTTGAGACTTGTATTTTCTTTCAATTTTGTTTTAACACATTAGAGGCTTGTACACGACAATTAGATTTTGGGGGCATATTTAAGTCGATTATGAATTTCCACATTTATCGTATTAGTTGGGTTTTAGGCTGACTTGTCTTGGTGGGATAAGACGAGTGCCATCACGCCCATTTTTGGGTTGTGACATGAAAATACATATTTAGCGACAGTTAAGCTCTTAATTGCCATTAAAGATCATTTTTGTTGTAGTGATAACTCTTTCTTTTGATAAAGTTTTTTGTTTTTTTTATAAAGAAATAATAACTCTTTCTTTTGGCTTCTTTAAATTTAATTTGTGAACTGTAAACTTGGATACATCCCACGCACATCTTTTTGAAAAATATGTTAAGAAACATGCCTTTTTCTTCTTGATTGTTAGGAAAGGAAGGTCGTCTTTATTTATTATTTGTGGATATTTGTGAGTTCAAGTGCTCACAAAATTATGATGTGAGATTTTAATATGTTATGTGTCAAAATTCTGATTTAGAATATCCAGTTGTGAACAGTTCCATTCAGATGCCACCTACTGGATGGTTGATAATTACATTAATTCTTTGTAACTGCATATTATAACCATAACAATAATTATGATTCAATTTCAAATAAGTTGGGGACGGTGATATGAAACCTAAGCAATAGTAATGACTATTCTGAGACAATGAGGAAAACATTTATGATAGTAACAAATTTAGAGTCATTTTTAACAGATACATGATATAACATACTATAATAAAAAAGAGATTGATGGAGGTTCATAAGAAAGGAGCCGAAGATCCTCCATTTGAATTTATTTAATTATGTTCTTGTATGGACGTGATGTTCCACTTTACTTGGGAATGTTGTTGTTCGAGGATTTTTGGTGTCTTCTTTAACGTCTGATGTTGTTCTTTATAATTTCTTGGAATTTAGAAAATTTCACTACTTCTGACCAACTATTTCCATGGAGATTTTTTTAGACTTATTTTTATGCTTAAATTCTCTCTATGACTCATAATTTTTGTATAACAAAAATGAAAATTAAAAAAATATAGCACTTTAAGATTTCAGAGGAGCGTTTTGCCTTAAGATAAAATGTTCTTCACAATCTAGTGTATGTATTGAAAATACAAATATTATCGAATGATCATATGTAAGCTTAATAAAATAGTTCAATCACATGCGAAGCACGGATAATTTACATAGTTTATAATATAGCTAAACATTTTATTGGAGAACCTGATCAACTTTTTCAAGATAGAAGTCTAGAGATATTATCTAATCTATCTTGTCCAAAGTTGGACGATTTTAGATGGTATAAAGATGTTTTTCTCAACAAAGTTATGATTAGAAAAGACTGTAATCATGATTATTGGAAAGAAAAATTTATTAGTGGTCTACTAATACTATTTCCAGAAAAGGTTAGAATAAAATTAAAAGATATGTTTGAAGGAAAAATCCCTTATGATCAATTAACATATGGTGATCTCATAAGTTTTATAAATATTACTGGATTAGATCTATGTACAGATATGAAACTTAAAAATCAATTGAAAAAGGATAGTCAATTATCAAGAAAAGAATTAGGAGATTTTTGTCAAAACTTTAGATATACAAAATTATCTTCCCTTTCAAATGAAGTTTTTAAAAGAGTTAAACACCATCGTAAAAGTTATAAGGATAAATATGACAAACCTCATTATTACAAAAGAAAATCTAGAAATTCTAGAAAATCTAATTTAGATAATAGCAACACGGATACATGTTGGAACTGTGAAGAAAGGGATTGTCGAGCCCCTAATAAAAAGAAAGATAAGATAGATATGTTAGAACTAGAAGATGTAATTAAAAATAAAATATATTCAATTCTTGATGAGAATCAAACTAGTTCTGAAGGAAGTTCTAGTGAAGATGACCAACTTAATATGATATATAGTTCTGAAAGTAATAATTTGGCGTACTATGGATGTGGGGGTGCATTTTTCACCTGCCAAGACCACTCCATTAATGTCATTAGCAGTAATAGTAAAAAAGTTTTCTTTGATATGGTTGAACATATCGAAGATCCAGATTATAAGAAAAAATATTTAATAGCATTAAAAGATATAATTCTTAATCAACAATCTGATAATGATACTATTAAACCTTTTAGTATGACAAATGTATTCAATAAATTTAGGGAACAAAATTCTGAAACAACACTACAAGATCTTCAGACAGAATTAGTACATGTAAAGAAAGAAATTAAAGAAATTAGACAAAGACGTAACACTTTTGAAGAAACACCAACCCAAAACCTAAGTTGCAAATCAGAAATAGAACCTTTAGAAATGCCTCAAACGGTAAAATCGGGAGTGAATACTATCACAATAGTTAAGGTCCATAGCTATCATATACCCATTACTTTAGTTATAAAAATAAATTACTCTATCCAAAAAATTGCTTTACTACACTGGTGCAGATCAAAATTGCATCATTGAAGGAATTATCCCTAATAAGTATCTTGAAAAATGTACTACGCGATTATTGTCCGCAATAGGAGAAATACTTAAAATAAATTATGAACTCCACAAAGGACATATATGTAACGATGGAATTTGTTGCATCAATGACTTTGTAATAACTAAAGACATCAATGAAGAAATAACATTAGGCACTCCCTTTATAACACAACTAAAACCATATACTGCTAAGTTAGATGGAATTCAGACCACTATCTTAGGAAAAAATATTATTTTCCCATATTTAAATAGTATATCTAAAGAAGAAAGTGACCATATAAAAGATAAAAATATATTTAGAATAAATCTAATTTCACAACAAATTAATTATTTAAAAAGAAGACATCAAAATAAAAAGAATTGAATCCTCTTTACCCGGAGGTTGAAGCTAAAATTAAAAGCTTACAAAATGATATAAAATGGGAAGTTTGTTCAGATTTCCCTAATGCATTTTGGGAAAGGAAAAAATATGTTGTCGAATTACCTTATATTGAGGGATTAGACGAAAGGATTATCCCCACTAAGGCAAGACCAATTCAAATGAACGCCGAATTAATGGAATATTGTAAAAACAAAATTAATGATTTGCTTGCTAAAAATATTATTAGACCATCCAAGTCACCGTGGAGTTGCTCGACCTTTTATGTTAATAATAGTGCCGAAAAAGAAAGAGGTGCCCCAAGGCTAGTTATCAATTATAAGCCTCTTAACAAGGTAATAAAATGGATTAGGTACCCCATACCTAAAAAACGTGATCTTCTTAAAAGAACTTACAAAGCGACTCCATATTTATAGTAAGTTTGACATGAAATCGGGATTTTGGCAGATACAAATCACCCAAAAAGATAAATATAAAACAACCTTAAATGTCCCTTTTGGACAATACGAATGGAATGTAATGCCTTTCAGACTAAAAAATACTCTGTCTGAATTTCAAAATATCATCAATAATATAATTAATCAGTATAATCAAATTTCTATAGTCTACATAGCTGATGTATTAATATATTCCGAAGATATTGATCAACACTTTAAACAACTCTACACCTTTTTAAAAGTTGTTAAGCAAAATGGTTTAGTAGTAAGTGCTAAAAAGATTAAATTATTCCAGACTTCCATAAGATTCCTTGGTCATGATTTATATCAAGGAACCTATAAACCCATTTGTAGAGCTATAGAGTTCTCATCAAAATTTCCCGATGAATTAATAGATAAAACGCAACTCCAGAGATTTTTAGGGAGTCTCAGTTATGTTGCTGATTTTATTCCTAATATTAGACAGATTTGTAATCTCTTTATCAGCGTCTTAAAAAGAATCTAGAGACATGGGGATTAGAACACACTACTGCAGTCTAAAAAATAAAATTAATAGTTCAAAAACATTCATGTCTAAGTATACCACACTCGAAGGATCTTATGATTGTAGAAGCCTCAGACATAGGGTACGGAGGCATACTTAAACAAAAAAATTCTGTAGGATCTTCTGAACAATTAGTGAGATTCACTTCAGGAGTTTGGAATAATACTTTAACAACCTGTTTCCCGTCGCTATGGAAAAACCAATAGGGAAAGATTTGGGCCAGAAAAACTTTTGGGTAGTGACTTAGGAATTCCTAGCCTAGTCCAGATTTGGATGAAATCTGAGTCAGGTGAGGTCTAGGGAAATTTAGTAATAAATGAGTGAATTAATTATGAATTTGATTACATGAGTATCTAGACAAGACGCTAGGGAGCCTATACGGCTTTACGAAATTGAATTCGGGTGAGTAGAACTCTCGAAAATGATCTTAGTGTGAATAGGTAGTTTTTGAATTTCAAGGGTTGAAGGTGTGTTGTGAAATGGGAGTTTGGAAATCAAATTCCGATTCTCTGTCTCCATGCAAGCCACAAGGGCGGGATTAATCCCGCTAGGGAGGGGCCGCTGTGGTAGGATGGGGTCCGCTGTAGCGGGCCAATCGCGACTTAAGTCGGGGAAAAACCCCAATTTCATTTTTTCTACAACTTTCGTTCTTGAGAGCTAAGAGATGACCCAGGGCGATTTCTTTACAATTTTCCACGACTTTTAGTGCTAAAGGTAAGGATTTTACTCCCCTAATCCATTTTTTGATCCGTAGAACTTAGATTCTAGGGTAAATATCATTGGGGGGAGGGTTTTGGCCTGAAGTTAATGGTGGAAAAAGCCCTAGCTGAACATTAGGATCATGGGTTTGGTCTTGGGTTATTGGGTTTGTCATAATCCGGGTAAATTAGACCTTAATTATTGATCCTTGCATAATTTACTTGTGTTTAGACCAAGAACAAGCGAAAAGAATCCGGCAAGGGAAGGCTCAAGTGTCTTAAGAGGATTCTAGCTTGATTTCGAGGTAGGTGATGAATTGATTTCTTGTTTGTGGAATATATCTTGGTAATTGCTTCATTGTATGAATGCATGTATGATAATAAGGAATGCAAATGAAATCTAATGCAAATGTTTATATGTATATGAACAATTGCATGCCATGAACCCATTACTTGATTGTGTGAGTATGAGTATTGATCATGATAGATGTGATTGTGATTGTGGTTGTGCTGATTGGATTAGGTGTCACGTTCTGACACATACATTGGATCGGGTGTCATGTTCCAACACATATTGTAACATCCCGCCTTAGAAAGAAACTAGAAATAGAAAGAAACCATTTTTGGAAATAATGAAAATCTGAAATTTGGCAAGTTATGTTGAGTATGAGTTTTGGGTCAAATTCAAACAATAATAACTCTCAGCACATGATGAGTTAGGTGAGCTACAAGATATCAAATGAAAGTTCTTTGAATTATCTTTCCAACGCCATTGAGTTTGCTAATTTTTGAGTTCGTATGGGGGAGATATGCCCATTTGAAGTCGGGCTGTCTGAATAAGAAAAGTCACCCGAATTTCGGAAGGATATTTTGGTCTTTTCCTTACCCAATCAGCTTATTTCGTTTTTAGTAATTAATTAGGGGGTCTAAACTGAATTGATTCAGTTTACAGACTCAAATTTCACGCTAGGATTTTAGAGAAAAGAACTCAAGAGGAGAAAAGAAGAGAAAAGTCAAGATTTCATCGATTTCTAGGGGAATTGATTGTAGATTTCGCAAAGGATTTGATCCTACGAGGTATTTGAGTTCACATAGCATTGGGTTCGTTCACCCACATGCCAAACATGTTTATTTCAGTGTAATTTTCATCCTAAAAGATTGAGGAATTGATGTTCTTGAATTGCTTTCATTCTTGAACTTACAGGATGTTGATGAGTTTCTTGAGATGGTTTTATCGATTTTAAGAGTTGTATTGAGTTAGATTCTCGTGTACATATTTTGGGTATCTGAATCTAAAGAGATATTGAGAAAAAGAATCGAATTTAATTGAATTAAGGACAGAAAATGAGAAGAAAAATTCATCGGGATTTACCTGGGGGAAGCTTGTCACAACCCGAGAGCACCACCTAGTCGTAACCGGCGTACTCGACCTCTTAGAGGTCTAATACAAGCCTCTTAGCATTCATTCATCGTATAGACACTAAAACCCACCAGGAATAAAAAACTTTCTTCACACACGAAGAAACTTTCATCAAATAACAAGTGGAAAACTTTCTAGACTTTATATACCTGATGTCTCAAAACCATCTAATACTTGAATACAACATTGGGACTAAGCCCACTCAAAACTATAACAAAACTACAAGACATAGAGGAACACGTTGGTTATTGTCCTCGAATCTATGAGGACTCACCAAGTCTTCATCTTCAAACACCATAGAAACCTATCCATCAACCATGGAATATCAACATCTCCAAAAATCCCTACATTTTAGTCAAAAGGGAAATAAAGAGGTTAGCACAATTAAGTACTAAGTATGGAAACCATGCTAGAAAGGACATTTGGTTGAAAGTCATGCCTTATGCCATTTTAGTAAAACTTCATGAACATTGACATATTAGGCATATTATAGAACATAACCAACATATAAGACATTAACCACATTATAGACATACTCAACACTTTCACCAAGTAACTCATTTCATCAACCAAGGACCCTTATCTAAAATTACCCTAAGACACACTTGAGTGAGACATGAAGTGGCCGCCCATACAACCTCTTCATACACACCTAAGTGTTCCTCAAGGTTACTATAGACAAGAACCATCACGCTTCAAGGTAACATACTAAGTAACTCACTTCATTAACATAAGCTATTCATTCAACAAATCATTTAGACAATAAGTCAACATTCTTATTTAAAGTCATTTAGGACACGTTCATGCATTTAGGGGACTTCACACTATGAACTCACTTTAGCACCTTCAAAGTCTACTCGTGCCATGTGTAGATAGCATCCCATACTACTACCTACACGTTGTAGAACCTATCAAGTAACTAGAGTTCACACTAAGGGTATCAAGTTTTTACATTTAAATATCCAAGTGTCAAGAACGCTCATAGCACAAATTTCCAAGAGATTCAATAACAAGACTCGCCCAATATGTACATCATGTCTTCGCACCAAGCACAAGCAAGTATCAAGAAAGGCCGACCCCCTGCATTGATACAAGGGTCAAAGCCCAATAATCAAGAGAACCAAGAACCATATTAAAAATGGCTTCCTAGTTCGTACTTAAAATGGCCAACTTCCATTCTTAAGACGGACTAAAAATCCAGAGTCAAGATGACAAATGATCCGAATCAAGAGGCATGCCAATAGTGACAAAGTCACAACCACAAAAAGGACAAGGTCCCAACAAGAGTGCCAATGGATCAAACAATCCGTACAAGTGGGCGAGTTACACAAGCGTCTTTAACATCTTAAAGGATACCAACACTAAAATGCAAAGTGACAAGAGGTAACCAAGGTACCAAGATCAACTTTCAAATATTCCAGCAGTTAAAAGAGTGCAAGTACAAGTTTATACATAAACCTCAGTACTTTAACAAAGAAACAGTCCACAGAACTTTGCGAGTTCAGACTGTAGACCAACCAACGTTTCAAGGTCCTCAACTTGTTCACGAGTATGTACAACCTTAAAAATAAAACTACATAACTTCTTTAGCTTCTATTAGCTCAATAATGTTGACGTAAAACAGGATCATCATCACAAGTAAGCCTAGCATGTACAAATACAACTATGCTCCTAAAACAGTGAATCTGTCCAGCCTGGTACCTCAAGTCGCAAGTTAGATTTGAAAAGGAAAACGGCAAAATTAGACTTTATAACTTTCATGAAAGATGTAACTACATCTCTTAAGGTTGCAAACAAACAAGAATCACCACAAACTACATTTTGTACAAAAAGATATATTCAAAACACTAGCTGCTGATCATACAGGATTTCAATTTCCGAAATCTGGGCAGAACTTGCCCTATGTTGCGTCCCATATTTCATATCCATAAGTGTTAAATTAGAGTTTTACATAAACATAAGAGTTGTAGGTATACGAGTTAGCTTTCCAAATCATATTTATTCATTGTAAACGAAATTAAAGAGAAAGATATATGCATAAATTACTAAACACTACCCAACTCAGAAATAGATTTCATCACTTACATGTGAAAGGAATGCCATTGCCAATCGATTTATATTCAACATAGCTTTTCATTTATCAAGAAGAGCACCTAAGTATACCAAGTCAAGAGATGACATTCAACAATATAAGACACTTCACATTTCTTCATCTTCATTCATAAGTGTTAAGAGAGAACATGCTTTCAATAACAACACCCTTGCTTTTACAACATAATTACCTTTACTATGTTAGATTCTCATTCAACTCCTTCACATCACATTCACAACACAATATCATGGTAATACTCAATTATTCATATAATGCCTTTAAGGCCATGATCCTAATACATTCAATAAGTAAACACTTTCACCATAAGTGGATCACATATCAATCTATCAGAATCCTAAATGAACTTTACATTAACAATGAAGTTAGGTCAACTTACCATTCTCCAAAGCCATAATCACCTTTACTAAATTCTACCACAATTCACCATAAGATA
>NW_006238939.1:2872794-2877870 GCF_000226075.1 Solanum tuberosum | reverse complement strand
AAAAAACATCAATAATAACATAAATCATCATTAAAAATCATTTAATGCAAGAACCCATGCTTAGAATCGAAATTTGGGTTTTTGTGTTTTTGGAAGAACTTTGAAATCATTTGGATTGAGCTCCTTGAAAGGAAGAATAATCAAGGATAAAGGATCCCCATACCTTAACCCTCATGAATCCCAATAATTTTGAGAAGAAAACACTTGAAACCTTCAACCCTATTACAATTCTACACATTTAGATATAGTTAATGGCATAAATAAACAGCCCACAACAATCTAAACATAATTCTATTATCATCGAATCAAAATCAATATACCCACTTTATGGTGAAATTTAGGAAACTTGGAAAGACATGGGTTCATGGAATTTTCTTCTTAAAAACCATCAAAAAACATCAATAATAACATAAATCATCATTAAAAATCAATTAATGCAAGAACCATGCTTAGAATTGAAATTTGGGTTTTTGTGTTTTTGGAAGAACTTTGAAATCATTTGGATTGAGCTCCTTGAAAGGAAGAATAATCAAGGATAAAGGATCCCCATACCTTAACCCTCATGAATCCCAATAATTTTGAGAAGAAAACACTTGAAACCTTCAACCCTAGCTTGATTTTGGACCTTGACCTTTAATGGAGTTCTAGAGAGAACATTTAGGAGAGAAGGGTTTTTCTTTTGAGAAATATGAAGAATGAATTCTAAAATACCATTTTAAAAAAATACCTTAACCATGCATCTTGACCGCACGAAATACCATCAACACTAAAGATGATCAGAAACGAACCCACGTTAGGCTCTAGTTACTCTAGTTTGTTTTTAGGGTCGTTACATTATCCCCCACTTTGGAACATTCGTCCTCGAATGATACTTAAAACAAATTAAGGGTAATGACTCAAGATTAGCAGCCCACAATCAATCATGTAACATCAATATAAGGCACATAACTAGGAGGAACATCAACTCCACATCATTAAGCTCAAAACACAACAAGAAGGTAGGAACTACATCTACAAACTCATCATGCATCAAAGCTTTACATTCTAATTTCATTGGAGGAACTTCCTTCTCCAAATAAACTCATGCTGACAAACAACTTCACTAGGCACATTATGCAATTCTTCATAAAAGCACAACTATGCAACATCTTTCACGAACCCATCTAAGCATGCTCACATTTTCACTTCATGAAGCAAATAGACAAATGCTAAATGCACATTTAACAAGAGGAGTACAATTTATGAAAATTCATTTTTTTTCTCATTAAACAAGAATTCAACTAAAACATGCATAACATAAGGAGAGCATGGAACTCTTTTTCACACAAGACTCCAAAACATGCTACCATCTACTAGAAACTCTTTGTCTTAGGCTTGAATATGCACATAACGAAGGAGGTAAAGTTATCAACACCTCTGGACAACTTTACTACTCAACATACCATCCCCCACTTAAGGAGAAACCCAACTAAGGTCAACATGACATAATCTAGGAACCTCAATCAAGACATTCCCAACCTTCAAGAAACCATCAACATACCGGAGCTTTTCAACTAGGAAGGTCCTCATTAAGCAACTCTTGCTCATCTCAACATTACCGACACCACTCAAAGGTCTCATATGAGTCTACCACATCGGGTCTATGCTCCACAACTCACTACACCTCTTAAAATAAAAACATCAATCAAGCATAACTCATGAACATCAAAGACACTCAAGGGCCTTACCATCTAGTCACATTATCCCCACTTGGGAGAATACTCATACTAGCTCTTTCAAGCTTCACTTTTTTTTCAATTCTATGGTCGGAGCAAACCTCACTAAACCTTCATACCCATCACACCTAAGCATTTCTAAAACACCACATTTCACTAACTCTTTCAATACTCCTCCAAACTCATCATAACTATGCCGAATTCTACCAACAACTCATAATCATAAGGCATCTCATTCAATCTCAAGTCAACATCACAATCTTCCACCTCACATCTATCAAGTCACTAAGCCATAGTTGGCATCACAACCAACCTTTCCTCTCCCTCAGCCCTTGCAACACATATCTCTCAAGGGAAATCACACTATAAGGACCATCACATAAGGAACAAGGGAAAGACATTATAGAGCGAAACTCTATGGCACGACTTGAAGAATGAAGAGGTGAAACATTCTTAGCACCTGATAACATGCTATTCATAATGTGGCGCGCTTCACATTATGAACAAGGCTCTACTAGATGTGGTTTGAGACAACCTAAGACCATTCTCAAAACCTTATGCTCTGATAACAAGTTTGTCACGACTCAAGAGCACCCCCTAATCGTAACCGGCATACTCGACCTCTTGGAGGTCTAATACAAGCCTCTTAGCATTCATTCATCGCATAGAAACTAAAACCCACCAGGAATAAAAAAACTTTCTTCACACACGAAGAAACTTTCATCAAATAACAAGCGGAAGACTTTCTAGACTTTATACGTGATGTCTCTAAACCATCTAATACTTGAATACAACATTGGGACTAAGCCCACTTAAAACTATGACAAAACTACAAGACATAAAGGAACATGTTGTTTATTGTCCTCGAATCTATGAGGACTCACCAAGTCTTCATCTTCAAACACATTAGAAACCTATCCATCAACCATGGAATATCAACATCTCCAAAAATCCCTACATTTTAGTCAAAAGGGAAATAAAGGGGTTAGCACAATTAAGTGCTAAGAATGGAAATCATGCTAGAAAGGACATTTGGTTGGAAGTCATATCCTATGCCATTTTAGTAAAACTTCATAAACATTGACATATTAGGCATATTATAGAACATAACCATCACGTAAGACATTAACCACATTATAGACATACTCAACACTTTCACCAAGTAACTCATTTCATCATCCAAGACCCTTATCTAAAATTACCCTAAGACGCACTTGAGTAATACATGAAGTGGCTACCCATACAACCTCTTCATACACACCTAAGTGTTCCTCAAGGCTACTATAGACAAGAACCATCACTCTTCAAGGTAACATACTAAGTAACTCACTTCATTAACATAAGCTATTACATTCAATAAATCATTTAGACAATAAGTCAACACTCTTCTTTAAAGTCATTTAGGACACGTTCATGCATTTAGGGGACTTCACATTTTAGTCATATAGACTTAGGGAAACCACTTTAGCACCTTCAAAGCCTACTCGTGCCATGTGTAAATAGCATCCCATACTACTACCTAAACGTTGTAGAACCTATCAAGTAACTAGAGTTCACACTAAGGGCATCAAGTTTTTACATTTAAAGATTCAAGTGTCAAGAACGCTCATAGCACAAATTTCCAAGAGATTCAATAACAAGGCTCGCCCAATATATACATCATGTCTTTGCACCAAGCACAAACAAGTATCAAGATGGGCCGACGCCCTGTATCAAGAAGGGTCAAAGCCCAATAATCAAGAGAACCAAGAACCATATTAAAAATGGCTTCCTAGTTCGTACATAAAATGGACAACTTCCATACTTAAGACGGACTAAAAATCCAGAGTCAAGATGGCAAATGATCCGAATCAAGAGGCATGCCAATAGTGACAAAGTCACAACCACAAGAAGGACAAATTCCCAACAAGAGTGCCAAGGGATCAAACAATCCTTACAAGTGGGCGAGTTACACAAGCATCTTTAACGTCTTAAAGGATATCAACACTACAATGCAAAGTGACAAGAGGTAACCAAGGTACCAAGATCAACTTTCAAATATTCCAGCAGTTAAAAGAGTGCAAGTACAAGTTTATACATAAAACCTCAGTACTTTAACAAAGAAACAGTCCACAGAACTTTGCGAGTTCAGACTGTAGACCAACCAACGTTTCAAGGTCCTCAACTTGTTCATGAGTATATACAACCTTAAAAATACAATTACATAACTACTTTAACTTCTATTAGCTCAATAATGTTGACGTAAAGCAGGATCATCATCACAAGTAAGCCTAGCATGTACAAATACAACTATACTCCCAAAACAGTGAATCTGTCCAGCCTGGTACCTCAAGTCGCAAGTTAGATTTGAAAAGGAAAACGGCAAAACTAGACTTTATAACCTTCATGAAAGATGTAACTACATCTCTTAAGGTTGCAAACAAACAAGAATCACCACAAAATACATTTTGTACAAAAAGATATATTCAAAACACTAACTCCTGATTATACAGGATTTCAATTTCTGAAATTTGGGCAGAACTTGCCCTATGTTATGTCCCATATTTCTTATCCATAAGTGTTAAATTAGAGTTTTAGATAAAAAGAAGAGTTATAGGTATACGAGTTAGTTTCCAAATCATATTTATTCATTGTAAACGAAGTTCTAGAGAAAGATATATGCATAAATTACTAAACACTACCCAACTCAGAAATAGATTTCATCACTTACATGTGAAAGGAATGCCATTGCCAATCGATTTATATTCAACATAGCTTTTCATTTATCAAGAAAAGCACCTAACTCTACCAAGTCAAGAGTTGACATTCAACAATATAAGAAACTTCACATTTCATCATCTTCATTCATAAGTGTTAAGAGCGAACATGCTTTCAATCACAACACCCTTTCTTTTACAACATAATTACCTTTACTTTATTAGATTCTCATTCAACTCATTCACATCACATTCACAACACAATATCATGGTAATACTTAATTATTCATACATTGCCTTTAAGGCCATGAACATAATACATTCAATAAGTAAACATCTCCACCATAAGTGGATCACACATCAATCTATCACAATTCTAAATGAACTTTACATTAACAATGAGGTTAGGTCAACTTACCATTCTCCAATGCCATAATCACCTTTTCTAAATTCTACCACAATTCACCATAAGATAGGTGTAGATAACAATAGAAACCAATAAAACAATTTAATCTAAACATAATTCAATAATCATCATGAAGATTAATTCACAAAATGCCCATTCAAGGCTATGAACCCAATTACTCAATTCACTAACAATTCCACACAATTAGATATAGTTAATGGCATAAATAAACAGCCCACAACAATCTAAACATAATTCT
>NW_006238939.1:2871163-2872504 GCF_000226075.1 Solanum tuberosum | reverse complement strand
ATATGAAGAATGAATTCTAAAATACCATTTTAAATATTTTAATACCTTTTAAAAAATATACCTTAACCATGCATCTTGACCACACGAAATACCATCAACACTCAAGACGATCACAAACGAACCACGTTAGGCTCTAGTTACTCTAGTTTGTTTTTAGGGTCGTTACATTATCTCCCACTTGGGAACATTTGTCCTCAAATGATACTTAAAACACATTAAGGGCAATGACTCAAGACTAGCAACCCACAATCAATCATGTAACATCAATATAAGGCACATAACTAGGAGGAACATCAACTCCACATCATTAAGCTCAAAACACAACAAGAAGGTAGGAACTACATCTATAAACTCATCATGCACCAAAGATTTACATTCTCATTTCATTGGAGGAACTTCCTTCTCCAAATAAACTCATGCTCACAAACAACTTCACTAGGCACATTATGCAATTCTTCAGAAAAGCACAATTATGGAACATCTTTCACGAACCTATCTAAGCATGCTCACATTTTCACCTCATGAAGCAAATAGACAAATGCTAAATGCACATTTAACAAGAGGAGTACAATTTATGAAAACTCATTTTTTTTCTCATTAAACAAGAATTCAACTAAAACATGCGAGACCATGGAAATCTCTTTCACACAAGACCCCAAAACATGCTACCATCTACTAGAAATTCTTTGTCTTAGGCTTGAATATGCACATAAAGAAGGAGGTAAAGATATCAACACCTCTCAACAACTTTACTACTCAACATACCATCCCCCACTTAAGGTAAAACCCAACTAAGGTCAACATGACATAACCCAGGAACCTCAATCAAGACATTCCCAACCTTCAAAGAAACCATCAACATACCAGAGCTTTTAAACTAGGAAGGTCCTCATTAAGCAACTCTTGCTCATCTCAACCTTATCGACACCACTCAAAGGTCTCATATGAGTCTACCACATCGGGTCTAAACTCCACAACTCACTACACCTCTTAAAATAAAAACATCAATCAAGCATAACTCATGAACATCAAAGACACTCAAGGGCCTTACCATCTAGTCACATTATCCCCCACTTGGGAGAATACTCATACTAGCTCTTTTAAGCTTCAATTTTTTTTTCAATTCTATGGTCGGAGCAAAACCTCACTAAACCTTCATACCCATCACACCTAAGCATTTCTAAACATCACATTTCACTAACTCTTTCAATACTCCTCCAAACTCATCATAACTATGCCGGATTCTACCAACAACTCATAATCATAAGGCATCTCATTCAATCTCAAGTCAACATCACAATCTTCCACCTCACATCTATCAAGTCACTAAGCCATAGTTGG
>NW_006238939.1:2863403-2866961 GCF_000226075.1 Solanum tuberosum | reverse complement strand
TCATTTTTTTTCTCATTAAACAAGAATTCAACTAAAACATGCGAGACCATGGAAATCTCTTTCACACAAGACCCCAAAACATGCTACCATCTACTAGAAATTCTTTGTCTTAGGCTTGAATATGCACATAAAGAAGGAGGTAAAGATATCAACACCTCTCAACAACTTTACTACTCAACATACCATCCCCCACTTAAGGTAAAACCCAACTAAGGTCAACATGACATAACCCAGGAACCTCAATCAAGACATTCCCAACCTTCAAAGAAACCATCAACATACCAGAGCTTTTAAACTAGGAAGGTCCTCATTAAGCAACTCTTGCTCATCTCAACCTTATCGACACCACTCAAAGGTCTCATATGAGTCTACCACATCGGGTCTAAACTCCACAACTCACTACACCTCTTAAAATAAAAACATCAATCAAGCATAACTCATGAACATCAAAGACACTCAAGGGCCTTACCATCTAGTCACATTATCCCCCACTTGGGAGAATACTCATACTAGCTCTTTTAAGCTTCAATTTTTTTTTCAATTCTATGGTCGGAGCAAAACCTCACTAAACCTTCATACCCATCACACCTAAGCATTTCTAAACATCACATTTCACTAACTCTTTCAATACTCCTCCAAACTCATCATAACTATGACAGATTCTACCAACAACTCATAATCATAAGGCATCTCATTCAATCTCAAGTCAATATCACAATCTTCCACCTCATATCTATCAAGTCAGTAAGCCATAGTTGGCATCGCAACCAACCTTTCCTCTCCCTCAACGCTTGCAACATAAAACTTTCAAGGGAAATCACACTATAAGGACCATAACATAAGGCACAAGGGAAAGACATTATAGAGCGAAAATCTATGGCACGGCTTGAAGAATGAAGAGGTGAAACATTCTTTGCACCTGATAACATGATATTCATAATGTGGCGCGCTTCACATTATGAACAAGGCTCTACTAGATGTGGTTGAGACAACCTAAGACCATTCCCAAAACCTTATGCTCTAATACTAAGTTTTTCACGACCCGAGAGCACCCCCTAGTCGTAACCGGCGTACTCGACCTCTTGGAGGTCTAATACAAGCCTCTTAGCATTCATTCATCGCATAGAAACTAAAACCCACCAGGAATAAAAAAAACTTTCTTCACACACAAAGAAACTTTCATCAAATAACAAGCGGAAAACTTTCTAGACTTTATACATGATGTCTCAAAACCATCTAATATTTGAATACAACATTGGGACTAAGCCCACTCAAAATTATTACAAAACTACAAGACATACAGGAACATATTGGTTATTGTCCTCGAATCTATGAGGACTCACCAAGTCTTCTTCTTCAAACACCTTAGAAACCTATCCATCAACCATGGAATATCAACATCTCCAAAAATCCCTACATTTTAGTCATAAGGGTAATAAAGGGTTAGCACAATTAAGTACTAAGAATGTAAACCATGCAAAAACATGCTAGAAAGGACATTTGGTTGAAAGTCATGCCTTATGCCATTTTAGTAAAACTTCATGAAAATTGCCATATTAGGCATATTATAGAACATAACCAACATATAAGACATTAACCACATTATAGACATACTCAACACTTCCACCCAGTAACTCATTTCATCAACCAAGGACCCTTATCTAAAATTACCCTAAGACACACTAGAATGAGACATGAAGTGGCCACCCATACAACCTCTTCATACACACCTAAATGTTCCTCAAAGCTACTATAGACAAGAACCGTCACGCTTCAAAGTAACATACTAAGTAACTCACTTCATTAACATAAGCTATTCATTCAACAAATCATTTAGTCAATAAGTCAACACTCTTCTTTAAAGTCATTTAGGACACGTTCATGCATTTAGGGGACTTCACACTTTAGTCATATAGACTTAGGGAACTCACTTTAGCACCTTCAAAGCCTACTCGTGCCATGTGTAGATAGCATCCCATACTACTACCTACACGTTGTAGAACCTATCAAGTAACTAGAGTTCACACTAAGGGCATCAAGTTTTTACATTTAAGATCCAAGTGTCAAGAATGCTCATAGCACAAATGTCCAAGAGATTCAATAACAAGGCTCGCCCAATATGTACATCATGTCTTCGCACCAAGCACAAACAAGTATCAAGAAGGGACGATGCCCTGTATCAAGAAGGGTCAAAGCCCAATAATCATGAGAACCAAGAACCATATTAAAAATGGTTTCCTAGTTCGTACTTAAAATGGACAATTTCCATTCTAGAGACTGACTAAAAATCCAGAGTCAAGATTGCAAATGATTCGAATCAAGAGGCATGCCAATAGTGACAAAGTCACAACCACAAGAAGGACAAGGTCCCAACAAGAGTGCCAATGGATCAAACAATCCGTACAAGTGGGCGAGTTACACAAGCGTCTTTAACGTTTTAAAAGGATACCCACACTAAAATGCAAAGTGACAAGAGGTAACCAAGGTACCAAGATCAACTTTCAAATATTCCAGCAGTTAAAAGAGTGCAAGTACAAGTTTATACATAAACCTCAGTACTTTAACAAAGAAACAGTCCACACAACTTTGCGTGTTCTGACTGTAGACCAATCAACGTTTCAAGGTCCTCAACTTGTTCACGGGTATATACAACCTTAAAAATATAATTACATAACTTCGTTAACTTCTATTAGCTTAATAATATTGACGTAAAACAGGATCATCATCACAAGTAAGCCTAGAATGTAAAAATACAACTACGCTCCCAAAATAGTGAATCTGTCCAGCCTGGTACCTCAAGTTGCAAGTTAGATTTGAAAAGGAAAACGGCAAAACTAGACTTTATAACCTTCATGAAAGATGTAACTACATCTCTTAAGGTCGCAAACAAACTAGAATCACCACAAAATATATTTTGTACAAAAAGATATATTCAAAACACTAACAGCTGGTCATATAGGATTTCAATTTTCTAAATCTGGGCAGAACTTTCCCTATGTTGCGTCCCATATTTCGTATCCATAACAGTTCAATTAGAATTTTACATAAACATAAGAGTTGTAGGTATATGAGTTAGCTTTCCAAATCATATTTATTCATTTTAAACGAAGTTGTAGAGAACGAGATATGCATATATTACTAAACATTACCCAACTCAGAAACAGATTTCATCACTTACATGTGAAAGGAATGCCATTGCCAATCGATTTATATTCAACATAGCTTTTCATTTATCAAGAAGAGCACTTAAGTCTACCAAGTCAAGAGATAACATTCAACAATATAAGGCACTTCACATTCCATCATCTTCATTCATAAGTGTTAAGAGAGAACATGCTTTCAATCACAACACCCTTGCATTTACAACATAATTACCTTTACCTTATTAGATTCTCATTCAACTCCTTCACATCATATTCACTACACAATATCATGGTAATACTCAATTATTCATGTAATGCCTTTAAGGTCATGATCATAATACATTCAATAAGTAAACACCTCCATCATAAGTGGATCACACATCAATCTATCACAATTCTATATCAATTCTACATT
>NW_006238939.1:2842531-2862870 GCF_000226075.1 Solanum tuberosum | reverse complement strand
AGATATGAAGAATGAATTCGAAAATACCCTTTTACATATTTTAATACCTTTTAAAAAATATACCTTAACCATGCATCTTGACCACACGAAATACCATCAACACTCAAGACGATCACAAACGAACCCACGTTAGGCTCTAGTTACTCTAGTTTGTTTTTAGGGTCGTTACAAAACTGGTGCGATGCGCCACTGATACACTAGCAGTGTGCCAGAAATGAGTTCCTGTAATTTAGGGGCTGGCGCCCCGCGCCAGGAACGTGACCGGGTCATCTGCCCCCACTCGTTTTTCATCGTTAAGCCCGTCTGAGTCCTTCTAAAGTGTACTAACACTTCCTATCAATTCTAACTACTATAAATGACTTCAAAACATATAGAAATAATCCGTAAACACAAATCATAACCTTGAATCCCTAAATTTTAATTCAAGAAAAGTTAAGAGCCAAGTCTAGAGAGTTCTTAGAGTCTTTTTAAAAGACTTTCGCAAACGTTTTAAACTTGTTTTAAAGACTTGAGCATTGAGTTGAGTAAGAGTAAGAGTGAAGTTCATTTCTTCAAAAGATTATATGGGAAATAAGTATTCCTAAGAGTAAAATGTTTTCACATTTAAACAAGAGGGGAAACATCGATTTCTAAGAGAGCCTTTGAGCTAGTTTTTGAGTAATTATCTCGAACCGCAGAGAGAGTCATGTTTTTAAACATATGAGCAGAGTATATTTTGAGAGTAGTATTGAGCACCGATATGGGGACGAGTTCATAATAACTCAAGTCTCCATAAACCATGTAGCCAACGTGGGTAGAAAAGGGTCATACTTTTTAGATGATTCCTTAATGTTTTTTAGCATAGACTAGTGGATCCACTTAGTTGAGGAGTTCTATAGCCCGGCAAGTCATAGGACAATTCTGGCAGCGTGGGCGAGACGTTGTATCATCACATAGCTCATAGTGATGGTTGTTGGTTAGAGAACTCACACAAAATTATATTACTTTATTATTATATAAATTGAGTTGCTATTGTATTTCTCCAATACATTGAGTTGTTACTTATTGTTTAAATGCTCTATATAAACTGCATCTTATTGTTGTTTATTTCTGCATTGAGTTGAGTATCCATGAGTTGAGTAAAGCTGAGGTAAGTGTTTCTTTCATAATCCAGTTCAAACTTATGTCATGCCTAGTTTTCCCCTCGCATGCTCATACATTCAATGTACTGATGCCATTTGGCCTGCATCATTTTATGATGCAGATACAGGTAACCAGGATCAGCGTCCAACGCTTTGTTGATCCAGTCGAGCACTCAGAGTCTTTTGGTGAGCCTCCTTGCTTTCCAGAGGATCCCCTTTTGATTGGTTTATTTATTTCAGTTGTTAGGATGATCGGGGGGTCTTGTACTGACATCCCTCTTAAGTATTAGAGGCTTCATAGACAGTTAGATATTAGTAGTTCATTAGTCTTATTCATTTTAGTTGTTTTGATCATAAGACTTGAGTTGCCTTTATGGCCAGTTGAATGTTTTCCTTTATACATTCTACGTTTGAGTTATGAATTTATCTCTTGAGTTGTCTTAAATGTTGAGTAAAGTATTCCGCTGAGTAGTAAGCCAGGCAAAGGGTTCGCTTGGGGCCAGCAATGGTTCTCGAGTACTAGTGCCTCCCAGGGTGTAGGCTCGGGGCGTGACAAACTTGGTATCAAAGCTAGGTTTCAAGAGTCATAGGGAGTCTATGAAGCCGTGTCTGTAGAGTCCTAGTTATTGGTGTGAAGTGCGCCATATATATAATTAGGAGGCTGCAACATTTAGGAATTATCTCACTTCTTTCATATTTATTTCGTGCGATAGAGTTAACCTCTATAAAGTTTCCTTCTAACTTGTGCTTGCGCGTGTCTTTTAGATCATGCCTCTACGAAGAGCTGTTAGAGGTCATCCTGCTAGGATTAATGTTAAAGAACAAGGGGTACCTAATGCACCTGAAGTGCAACCCAGAGATGAGGTCACCAATGCTGAGTTCCGTGAAGATATCCGGATGTTAAGTCAAGCTGTGACCAATCAAGTTGGTCAACATAGAGGAGTTCGACATGAAGCGGCTGATACTTCAAGGATCCGTGAGTTCTTTAGGATGAATCGTACAAGCTTCACCGGTTCAAGTGTCACTGAGGATCCGGAGAACTTTGTAGAGGAACTACAAAAAGTGTTTGAGTTATGCACGTTGCCGATAGTGAGCGAGTGGAGCTAGCTGCCTATCAACTGAAGAGTGTTGCTAGGACTTGGTTTGACCAGTGGAAGAAGGGTAGAGCTAAGGATGCACTGATTTTGAGTTGGGCTATGTTCAAGAGTGCTTTCATGGAGCATTTCTTTCCCCGTGATCTAAGAGAAGCCAAGGTACGAGAATTACTCACCCTTAAGCAGGAATCTATGAGTGTTCATGAGTACAGTCTGAAGTTCACCCAACTTTCCCGCTATTCTCCAGAGATGGTTGCTGACATGAGGAGCAGGATGAGTTTGTTCGTTGCTGGGTTGTCTCGTTTGTCAAGCAATGAGGGCAATGTAGCTATGCCGATAGGGGATATGGATATAGTAAGGTTGATGATCCATGTGCAGCAGGTCGAGGAAGATAAGCTAAGGGACAGAGAGGAGTTTAGGAGCAAGAAAGCTTAGACAGGGAACGAATCTGGGCAACAAAAGAGTAATGCGAACCGGTCTTCTTTCCAACAGAAACATAAGGAACCTGCTCCATCATCTGATGAGAATGCTATCAAATATACTTCCTCCAATACTAAGCATCAACGATCGTTCAATAGTAATATAACCCAATTAGTGAGTTGGGGTCGAGTCCTAAGGGAGTGGTTCGTACTTGAGAATCAATAGAGAAGCATAAATATGCTCAAGTCAATCATAGCTAAAAATATTTACGAAGAAAAGCATGGTTTAAATTATAGGTGACACAAGTGTCAAATATAAGGGGGTTTATTTGTATTATCAACTAAAACAACAAATAACACAAAAATACAAATATGGAGATGGGATTCTTGGGATGTGATAGAATTATGGGCTAAGGTAAACAATCGAGTAATTGCAATTAATAGCAAATAATTGCAAATCAGTGAATAAGCTAGACTTTAGTGGGGATAAACTTTCTCTCAAACAATTTATTCCAAATCAAATTGGTTTCTCTCGAACACCAATAAACGGCAATGAAGCACAACCTTCGATTTAGTCCATTCACTCTCTCTAGCTGAATGTGTGGAAAAGGTTTAGGATTCACTCTCTCGAGCTGAACCCATGACAACCCAATACCCACAGACCATCGATTCAGTAATTTTGGTTTTTAGAAACCGTCTCTCTCGAGCAAGGCAAAAACGTGAAGTTAAGATTGTATTTGAAACTACAACCCATTAAAATTCAACCACAATTACTGAACCGGAATCACTTTTAAAACAACAAATAAACTATCAATTAACAATACCCAACATTTAAATAATCCCATAATCACATAATCACACCCCAAGAATTGGGGTTTTAGCTAGACATAGTAGCAAGATAGAAATCAATACCGAAATATGTTTCCATCAACTGGGTAAGATTAATATTGTCTTTACAAATGTCTAAGATGAAGAATCTTCAATATCCACTTCCAATTTCTTAGAAATGGAAATTTTCAAATCTTCAAAGCTAAGGGAATAATATCTCTCAAACTCAGTTCTAAGTTCCAAACTTTAAAAACTGAATAATACTATGATATCAGATGCTAAGTTAAAAATTTGAACAAGTATTTATAGTTGTCAAAAAGTGAGCTGCGAAGGACCAGTTGGCGCAGTAAGTCGGGCTCGCCGTTCTACTCGGCGATTCACCCTTTTGTCATTTGTATCGCCTTTTTGCTTTTGCCTTCCGCATCCTTGAGATCCTGTAACTTTGGGTAATAAGGCAATGCATCATGGAACTGTTCGGTGACTCGCGACTGCTCTTTTCTATCGCTGACTTGATTTTCTCCTTCAGGGCTTGGCACACTGGAACATTAGGCGAGACCAAAGCCATTCGGTGACCTTCCCAATGGTTTAGGCGATCCTCAAGCCTTCTTTTCTTCGTACTTTAAGCTGCCTTGTTCCTCTTTACTCAATATTGTCCATGCTTTGTCCGTAAGTCCTAATACTTGAAATTCAAGGATTTACATCCGTTATTGAGACAAAATACGCATTTGAGGACATTAAATCTATTAAAATTAAGCCCTAAATGAGTCCAAATCGTGGACTCATCAGTATACCTACACCAAGAAATAAAGGTGAGTTCAATAATCAAAATTCATAGAATTTTAGAGCTAAACCAACATAGTCTCAAGGTAGTGTGGCACAAGGAGGTAATTGGGCTCCTACATGTGCTAAGTGGGGTAGGAACCACCCAGGTAAGTGTCGTGATGGCTCCACTGGTTGTTTAAAGTGTTGTCAAGAGGGCCACTTCATGAAAGAGTACCCTAAGAACTGGCAAGGTAATGGGAATCAGGGCAATAGAGCTCAATCTTCTTCAGTTTATCCATCAGACAGAGCTGCACCTAGAGGAGCTACTTCAGGGACCGGCGGAGGGACAAACCGTATTTATGCTATCACTAGCCGCCAGGAGTAAGAAAACTCTCCATATGTTGTCACTGGTATGATCAAAGTCTTTGCTTTTGATGTTTATGCTTTGCTAGATCCAGGAATGAGTCTATCTTTTGTGACTCCTTATATTGCCATGAATTTTGTTATTCTTCTTGAGAAACTTCTTGAGCCCTTCAGTTTTTCTACACATGTTGGTGAGTCTATTCTAGTTGAGAGAGTCTATCGTGATTGTACCATTTTCGTCAATCACAAGAGCACCATGGTTGATTTAGACATGGTAGATTTTGATGTCATTCTAGGTATGGACTGGCTTCATGCCTGTTATGCCTCAATCGATTGTAAAACTCGAGTTGTTAATTTTCAGTTTCCTAATGAGCCAGTCTTTGAGTGGATGAGTAGTTCAGCAGTGCCTAAGGGTTGTTTCATTTCGTACATTAAGGCGAGAAAGTCAGTTTCCAAGAGGTGTGTCTATCACTTAGTTTGAGTTAATGACTCTAGTGTTGCGACACGTTCTATTTAGTCAGTTCATGTAGTAAGAGAATTCTAGAAATCTTTCTAGATGAGATTCTCGGAGTCCCTCCTGAGAGAAAATTAGACTTTGGTATAGATATTCTTCCGGATACTCATCCTATCTCTATTCTGCCATATAGAATGGAACCAACAGAGTTGAAAGAAATAAAAGAGCAGTTTAAAGATCTTCTTAAGAAATGTTTTATATGACCAAGTGTCTCACCTTGGGGCGCTACAGTCTTATTTTTGAGGAAGAAAGATGGTTCCCTTAGAATATGTATATATTAGCGTCAGTTGAACAAGGTTACTATCAATAATAAGTATCCTCTTCGGAGAATCAATGATCTTTTAGATCAACTTCAGGGTGCCACTTGTTTTTCTAAGATAGACCTCAAATCTGACTATCATCAGTTGAGAGTAAGAGAAAGTTATATCGCTAAGATAGCTTTCAGGACCCGTTATAGTCATTATGAGTTCCTAGTTATGTCCTTTGGTTTGACCAATGTTCTTGCAGCATGCATGGACCTTATGAATAGAGTATTCAAGCCTTAATTAGATATGTTTGTTATTGTATTCATTGATGATATTATAATCTATTCGAGGAATGAGGAAGATCATGCTAGTCATCTCATAGTAGTTCTCCAAACTCTAAAGGATAGAGAGTTTTATGCAAAGTTCTCTAAGTGTGAGTTCTGGCTTAAGTTTGTGGCATTCTTAGGTCACATTATTTCCGGTGATAGAATTCGGGTTGATACTCAGAAAATAGAGGCAGTGCAGAACTGGCCTAGGCCCACATCTCCAACTGATATTAGGAGTTTCTTGGGGTTGGCTGAAGCTTTCAGGAATTGGAAAAAAATGGTTGACTACTGCCCCAGTATTGACCTTACTAGAAGGTACGCAATGTTTTGTTGTGTATTGTGATGCGTCCAGAGTTGGAATGGGTTGTGTGTTAATGTAGATTGGTAAAGTTATAGCTTATACCTCCAGAAAACTGAAAGTTCACGAGAAGAATTACCCAACCCATGATCGAGAGTTGGCTGCCGTAGTATTTGCTTTGAAAATATGGCATCGCTATCTTTATGGTATTCATATGGATGTGTTCACCGATCACAAGAGCCTTCAGTATGTGTTTAGTCAGAAAGAACTTAATCTCAGACAAAGGAGGTGGTTGGAGTTACTCAAGGATTATGATCTGAGTATTCTATATCACCTAGGTAAGGCTAATGTTTTTGCTGATTCTTTGAGCAGGTTGTCTATGGGTAGTACCGCCCATGTTGACGAGGACAAGAAAGAGTTAGCAAAAGATGTGCATAGACTTGCACGATGGGGAGTTCGTTTAATGGATTCCAATGAAAGAGGAGTAGTGATGATGAATGGGCTGAATCGTCACTAGTGTCTGAGGTGAAAGATAAACAAGACCAGGATCCTATTTTGCTTGAATTGAAGGCAAATGTTCATAAGTAAAAAGTAATGGCTTTTGAACAAGGGGGAGATGGTGTATTGAGGTATCAAGGTAGATTGTGTGTGCCAAGGATGGATGAACTATAAGAGAGGATCATGGAGTAAGATCATAGCTCCAGGTATTCTATCCATCTGGGTTCCACAAAGATGTATCGTGATTTGAGAGAGGTTTATTGGTGGAGTAGTATGAAGAAAGGTATCGCAGAGTTTGTTGCTTAGTGTCCGAATTGTCAACAAGTTAAAGTAGAGCACCAAAGGCCCAATGGTATGGCTCAGAATATAGAGATTCCAGAATGGAAGTGGGAGATTATCAATATGGACTTTATTACAGGTTTACCACAATCTCGCAGGCAACATGATTCTATATGGGTGATTATAGATCAAATGACAAAATAAGCCCACTTTTTGCCGGTAAAGACTACTAATTCAGTAGAGGATTACGCCAAGTTATATATTCAAGAGATAGTAAGACTTTATGGAGTCCCTGTGTCGATTATTTCAAATAGAGGTGCCCAATTTACTGCACAATTTTGGAAGTCATTCTAGAAAGGTTTGGGTTCAAAGGTGAACTTGAGTACTGCTTTTCAACCTCAGACTGATGGTCAAGCAGAGCACACTTTCAAACTTTAGAAGATATGCTGAGGGCTTGTGTGATTGATTTCAAGGGTAATTGGGATGATCACCTACCTCTCATTGAGTTTGCTTATAACATTAGTTACCACTCTAGCATCCAAATGACTCCCTATGAAGCTCTTTATGGGAGAAGATGCAAATCTCCTATTGGATGGTTTGAGGTTGGTGAAGCTGGGTTGATAGGACCAAATTTTAGTTCTCATCTAAACTCAAGAATGGAAGCCAATTTCAAGAACACCAAACTTTCAACTTTCTAGGATGAATTTCACTAAAATAAACATAATTGGCTAGTGAGTGAAAAAATCCAACACTATGGAAGCTTACATACCTCTTAGGGATCAAACCCATAGCAAAAATTCGCAACAAAACTCAAGAACCTCGACGAACGCCTTGATTCTTTCCTCTTTTCTCTTCTTGAACTCTCAACTAAAACCTTAAGCGTATATTAGGATTATAAAACTGAACCTAATAGGATTATACCCTTAAAACCTTACCAAAAACGAATTAAATATGATTTAGTAAGGAAAAGACCAAAATACCCCTCACTATTTTCGGGTAACTTTTCTTATTTGGACAGCCCAACTTCAAACGGGCATATCACCCTCAGACGAGCTCAAAATTTAGCAAACTCGGTGGACTTGGAAAGATAATTCAAAGACCTTTCATTTTCCATCTTATGGCACACCTAACTCATCATGTATTGAGAGTTACAGGCGTTTGAAATTGACCCAAAACTCATAACTTAAGCATAGCTTGCAAAATTTCAGATTTTGCTATTTCCAATTTACTTCTTTTTGGAACTCAAGGTGATACATCTAGTGACCTTAACACTTAGGAAAAATTTAAATTCCTTGGTAAAAACTTACTCACTACGAAGGATGGTACGAGTCTTAGCTGAAAATTTTTCTTGGGTGTTACAGTTACACCAATCAGAATTATGTGGAAACCGAAGATCCACTAAAAACTCAAAGGTATTATGAGTTTATATTAACAGATACCGATTAAGTGAAGATTGAGCATAAATTAGCAGATAACAATGATCCATATAGTATTCAATTTTGGAGATTTACGATAAAAGAATATTAAGTCCTTTTCAGTGGTTTGTAGATCATCTACATACCCCCATTCCACTGTCCACATCTTATTGACCCCAGAGGTATAATTGGTAATAATTACAAGGTGGCTTGGTATAATTTTATGTATCTCAGGCCAAATACCCATACTTGTTTTGTTAAATATTTAGAAGATATGAAAAATGTAGTGATTTCCCAATGGTTTTACGAATGGTGGAGCCAGTTTGGAGGAAATAAACAGGTATTGTTACCATAATTTTTAATATAGTTTGAAAAGTTCTAGGTAGAGCAAAATATCTCTACACTTCCAGAAAATGTTAAATGGTGCAAGTTCTTTATATCAAGAAGAATCTCTTATATTATTAGTTGGTCCTTCGATATTCATGAATTTGAAAGGATCAAGTATCTAAGTAAGACTATCAAAATTAACGGATGGACTCCGAAAGATCACGACGACAAGTTAGTTGTCGGTTCTTCATCACGAAAGAAGTCCGAAGTTTCAAAAGAAGAATTAAAAAGAAGGCTCTAAGAAGCCTTATCAAATCTTACTAAAAATACTAATCATGAGAATATAATGGAGTTATTAGACACTGCATCCTCACATACGAGTGAGCAAAGTAATGAGGATATGTATCATCTTCCCAGCCACGCATAGTTATTATTAGTTATGTGTAATAGTTAGTAGCTACGTGTAAAAAGAATAAGGTATTAGTGTATGCACACATTTAAAATAGATAGCACAATAAGTTAGATTAGTTAGCACTTTTGAGGCTTATTTAAGGCTTTCAACTTGTATAAGTAGACTTTGAAAACCACTCTACATTCTCCCTACATTTCCCCCACTTTCCCCATCTTTTCCATTTCTCCCATCCATGTTCTCTGTGTTTTTTCTAAATCAATAAATTTTTTATTGTAAGTATATTTTCTCTACTTATATTAATGACATGTTTTAAATTTTAAAGTTAAAGTTTGTTTACTGCTTTCTTGTTCTTCTCTTTCTCTTAGTTTTGTTTTAAGTTTTTTGCTTGTTCTTGCTCCCGTCCGTTACTCTGCCCAAATTTCTTTAGGATTCCATCCCTAAACTCGGTCCGTCCCCTCCATTGCTATCATAGCCAAGTTGGCCGGGAAGGGTATGAGTAGGAGCGGCTAAGTCTCCCAAATGATAAATATTACTCAATATCGTAACATACCTCAACGGTGAAACCACATTAGAACCTTTATTATGGAGCTTTTTCTTTCTAAAGACCCTCTGATTGGTGCAATATTATCAAATTAGTGAAAGGAACGTCAAAACGAGTGAAATGATACCAAAATTGCAATAAAAGAATTTGGACCGAAAGATCGGGTCACAATTTGATCATGGGAGCCACACGTGGAATAATAAAATTGACTTCTTCACTAGCTCAAACCTAGCACAAGGAACTTGTGCCTCGAAAATGGGCACAAAATGAGAATCGATTTAGCTCAAAATAGTCCCACCAATTAAGCTCAAGAATGTTAAAAAATGAAGAGTGGAAATCAAAGAAACTTTCAAGATATACAGAAGATTAGAAACCCACACAATGTCCCACCCGCTAACCACAAACAATTCCCAACAATCATAGCTAATTTTCCTATCCGGCTCAAAATTGCCCAAATAAGGTTCACTTTCAGAAATAATGCATGTTGAAAAGAGAACACTGATATAACTCAACTCAATTATTCATCGCGATCATGAGACCCTAGAGCCGTGATCGGGATTCAATGTTTTTGAATGCGTTGACAAAGTATAAGGTGGTCTTCACGTTTGTGGTACCCAGCTCACGGTCGTGCACAACAAAGCTTATGTCACTAACATAAGCTGTATCAACTCATTTTGGTGTTGAAAAAATTTCCCAACGAGGGCTCAAGATTCATTTGGTACCCTAAGAATGCAAATGAATTATGCTACCCCACAAAAATGTTATACCCGACTCAACAGAATCGACAAAACAACCAACAGAGGTCATATCGATAAAATGTTCACCCAAGTCAACACTCACAAAGGCAACCAAGCAAACAAAATGTGAAATAGCACAAAATCACCCTGATCACCTTGTCATCTGAACCAAAAGTTATTCTAGGCAAAACTTAATGGTCTAGAGCAAACCACGCTGGAGGAATTCTCATATAGGTATGTTCACCAAGAATGTTGACTGAATTCAACCCTTTGCCATACTTTGACAAATATCTAGCCTAATGACTCAAACTCATGTCGAAGGATCTAAATCAACCATGCCACTAGTCCAAAATATCCTTTCTAGAGCTGATTGAACAGATGAAAATCTGATTCAATGTCAGATTCTCCGAATATTTATCAAAGTCAACTCTTTCAACTTAAATGCTTCCAAAATGAAAAACTTAGTCAATATTCTCCCGACACCTCACAAATCATGCCATTCATCCCGACACACACCATACACTGTACAAAAGCTACAAGAAGAGGCAAAATAGTAAATTCATACAAAAACAAACAAATGACCACGAGAGTCATTACAATAATTCTTATTATATCTTATATATATGTAATGACTATTTGTTTCAATAATGTATTTATTAATTTTTGGTGAAATACTTAACAAAAAAATTGGTCAAATCTCATTATCTTTACCCAAATAATATTTTTTATTTTTATTTTGTTTTAATAAATTTGGTTTGACAAAATCTAATTTTTTTTATTAGTTTTCTAAAAAAATGATACATGAAAAAAAATCTATGTGATTGGCGAGTATATCTCACTCTCTTAGGATGAGATCTTGCAGGGGCAAAGACTATCAAATAGACAAATTTAGAGGGGTAATTAGGATTACTAATAATTCAACGAGTTCTGAATAAAACAAGCTAAGTTTAGGAGGTTTTCCCAAATAAAAGGTATCACAATGAAGTTTAATGCACAAGAGCCAAATAAAGAAATAAAGTAAAATAGTGGACATATTTTCTAATACCTTCATACTTTGAATAAAAGTTGAGTTATTTCCAAGCCCAACTCCCATGCCTCTTCTATTTTTTTTTTCTTATATATATATATATATATATATATATATATTCTCGGCCTCCTCTTCATAAAATTATGAGCATGAAATAAAGAAATATGCAGGAACAAGTTCAACAAGTTGGTATGTCTATGTACCAATGAATATAGTGTGAAATAAACTTTCCTTCAAGTCAAGATATAACAACTTATACAAGGATGACTGGGTTAAAGGAACCCCGAAAGAAAAGTGTTTGTGATATTTATAGTCTAGAAGTAGAAAGGTAATAGAACCCTATTTATGTTGTTTACTTGAAACATAGCACAAACACTTTTCTTTGGAGGGTTCCTTTAACCAAACCATCCTTGAAGTGACTCCTTGTATGAACCGCTATTCTTGGCTTGAAGGGATATTTCTTTTACAACACATACATTGATAAATAAACTTACCATGTTGCCCAATTTATTCCTGCATTTTTGTTACTTATATGCTCATCATCATAGAGAGAGGAGGAGGAAGAATATATATATTAAGGTGAAAAATTAGAAGAGGCAGATGGAGATGGGCTTGTAGACAACTCAAGTTTTATTTGTTCATATGTCATTTTTTTTAAGATATGTTTTTAAGAAAAATTGCTTAAGTTTTCAAATTTTATGGGACTGAATTAATTTTTTAATAAACTTTCTAGAACTTGACTAATTAGGAAAAAATAACTATTTGGATAAAAATAATGACATTTGTACACCATACACTGTACAAAAGCTACAAGAAGAGGCAAAATAGTAAATTCACACAAAATCAAGTAAATGATCACGATAGTCATTGCAATAACTCTTATTATATCTTATATTAGATGCAATGACTATCTGCTTCAATAATGTATTTCCTATTTTTTGGTAAAATACTTAACAACAAAATTGGTCAAATCTATCTTTACCCAAATAATATTTATTTCTTTAAATTTTATTTTAATAAATTTGGTTTGACAAAATCTAAAAAAATAATTTTTTTTAGTTTTCTAAACAAATTATACATGAAAAAAATTCTATGTGATAGGCAAGTATATCTCACTCTTTTAGGATGAGATCATGCAGGGGCAAAGACTATCAAATAGACAAATTTAGAGGGGTAATTTGGATTACTAATAATTCAACGAGTTCTGAATAAAACAAGCTAAGTTTAGGAGGTTTTCCCAAATAAAAAGTATCACAATGAGGTTTAATGCACAAGCACCAAATCAAGAAATAAAGTAAAATAGTGGACGTATTTTCTAATATATTCATAATTTGAATAAAGGTTGAGCTGTTTCCAAGCCCAACTCCCATGCCTCTTCTATTTTTTTTTCTCTTTATATATATATTCTCGTCCCCCTCTTCATAAAATGGTGAGCATGAAATAAAGAAATTTGCAAGAACAAGTTCAACAAGTTGGTATGTTGATGTACCAATGAATCTAGTGTGAAAGAAACTTTCCTTCAAGTTAAGACATAACAACTTATACAAGGATGACTGGGTTAAAGGAACCCCAAAAGAAAAGTTTTGTGTTATTTATAGTCTAGAAGTAGAAAGGTAATAGAACCCTATTTCTGTTGTTTACTTGGAACATAGCACAAACAATTTTCTTTGGAGGGTTCCTTTAACCCAACCATCCTTGAAGTGACTCCTTCTATGAACCACTATTCTTGGCTTGAAGGAATATTTCTTTTACAACACATACATTGATATATCAACTTGCCAAGTTGCCCAATTTATCCCTGCATTTTTCTTACTTATATGCTCATTAGCTTAGAAAGAGGAGGAGGAAGAATATATATATAAAGGTGAAAAATTAAAAGAGGCAGATGGAGATGGACTTGTAGACAAATCAAGTTTTATTTGTTCATATGTCGTTTTTTCTAATAATTTATTTTTTCAAAATTTTTAAGTTTTTAATTTTATGGGGCTGAATAATTTTTTTTATAAACTTTCTAGAACTTGTCTAATTAGGAAGAAGAACTTTTTGGATAAAAATAATGACATTCGGTCAATTTTGTTTTACATATTTTGCCCAAAAATAAGAAATATACATTGTTGAAATAGATAGTCATTACCATAGATGCATTTAAATTCTTTGGTCTCTGCCGACTTTAGAGACATTAATGAGGGTTTATTAGAATTTACAAATACGAACTACCCAAATGACTTTTTATTTCTTTATTTTCCTTTTACCTTTATTATATTTGCTTTGTTTTTGTAGAGTTTTTCGGGTTTGATCCATTTTGGGACTAAACAAACCTCTTTTAATTTTTTTTTATAAAATTCAGGGCTTCAGTCCTTGTTGGTTAAAAAATATATAATAATACTCTCAATTGACACATACATGGATTGATTTCAACTCATTGATCACCATAACAAAGGGTTGAATATTCATTTGATTAACTAGTCCTTTGAGGGTTATCTATTAGAAGAGGAAATTCTAAGGTCAAGAGACTAAACCAAGTAAACTAGGATGTTAAAAAAGGAAGATAATTTATGCTACCATGAACAACAAGCATAAAATCATCAAGATTAAAGACAAACAAATTGCTTAGAAAAAAGAAGGGGTAATCTTGATGTACCTATTCACTTAATCTACCTCTTCGACAACGTAACAAGTATTAGCAATTTAAACATATCAAAATAACTCACATATTTATTTCCAAAAAGATGGTAAAATGAGAACCTAAACCTTAAGAAGGTATAAGGATTTAGCATTTATTAAGAATAGTCGAGGCCTTTTGTTTTAGATTAGACCTCATTTCAAATTCAAAGATCTTCTAACCACAAGTAAATACAACTGCAACAATCAACAATACTTTCAAATAAAATGTCTATTTTAATTCAAGAAAACTAAATATTTGATAAAAAAAAAGTATCAATCGATTAGAATATGAAAGAAGACAAATTTCGGATTAAATCTTCCTAAACAAAGTTAAATTCGAAATCATAATGAGATATTTTTATCAACACATATTGAGTCTAATGACGAAGGACCTCAATTCTACAAATCATGTTATAACATTCATAAATTAGGGACTACAATAGCTTAAGCAGAGAAAGACTAGAAAAAAATCAAACCTCTTGAAGCTCAAACACAAACGAAATATATCTATTTTAAGCACAAAAATTAAAAGGACTTTAAACAAACAATAACATGAATGCAAAAATTGAAACTCAGATTCAGAAATATATATATTATAAGCAAATCAAAACTAAAATAAAATAAAAGAGGAAAGGAGCTAATTACCTCTTGCGGAGAAGTAACTGGGACGACGACCTGCGATCCTTCTTCCCCCTCTGACCACAAACAAAGTTAGGAAATCTCAGAATTCATAGGCCGAACCTTCGTGGGTTCATTTCATGCAAGAGCACTGCTCTTACACCTAAAAATCCCCAAATTTTGTCCTTCAATTAGTGAATATCAGTGCTTATTTTATATTTAATTTTTAGGAGAAAATAGTCCTTACAACGATGTGGGACTTAGGATTTTTTGAAAGAGAAAATTACGTGGAGAATATATTAAGACCAAAATTACCACTAGTACCTATATATCTTGTTAGATATTTACTTAAAATACTAGATGAGTACTATATATACTTGAATATGATTAATAGATATATACAATTAATTATTCGTAACTATCTATACTTTTACATACAATGGATACAAGAAAATATATTATTTTAATCTTTCTTCCTTTTTATTTTGAATTCTAACGCCCCAACATCTGACTGTTCATTTGATACATTTTAACTATGAATAATTTCTAGTTCTTAAATAACAATAGTGTCTTTTAATAGTTTTTCTACTGTGTTAGACAGGAAATCAATCAAGTAGAAAAAGAAAGAAAAATGAAACTAAGTGCAACCAAGAGAGAGATTTGACGGCAAGCCTAATGGATTGTCATACCTATAAAGGGAAACTAGGTAAAGCGTCACACTTTCAGAGAAATCCCAAAGTTTTTGAAGTTTAGATGATGGAAAAACTGATGTACCATAAATCCTATAATGGGCTGTCATGCCAAGCATCACACCTACAGAGTTGAGTCTACTTTTTCAACTTCAGGAGACGGTGGGTTTATGTAACACCGGGAATAGAGAAGAATAAAAAAGAGGCAAAGTCGACAAGTCACTAGTCCAAAGCTAGGACATGGGATCCTCTGCGCAGCCCTTGACGGGCCGTGATGGGTACCACATCCTGTTATGGGGCTCGTGAAAGCTTTCCATATCTGCCAGGGCCATCTTCCCTCCCATGGAGGCCTAGACGGCTCGTGGAGGTTGATGGGATATGGTAAGGGTCATCAATTTACCAACCAGGAATGGGTTCCTCTCCATGGTACCATTGACAAGCCGTCAAGGCTGCCGTGGCATGGGCATAGTGAAGACCCTCAGTCATGGGCCTCTTCACGACCCAGTTCATGGACCCTGGAACCCTTGACATGTTGTGAAGGCCATCGCGAGGTAGGTCCATAAGCTTTTTAGTCACTGTCTTTTGGGTCTTTTCCAAAATATTTTAATTCAATACCATGTCATTTTACCCTTAACCCAAAGTCCTATATAAAGGATTTTACCCCCTAAAATTACCATTCATTTTATTCTCTCAATTTACCAAAAAGAAGAACAAGTTCATCTTCCCCAAAATGTTTCTCTCTCTAGAAGAATAAGAAGGAGTCAACCTAGGGTATCAAGATCAAGTCTCCAATTCACCATTTCTTGTGGGCTTTGACCACTAAGGTATGATAGTCTTCATCTATGGTGCCCTCTCCTCCATAGAGTTCCTAAATTCCCTAATTTTGAAGTTAGATATTCCCAATGGAATTACAGTTTTCTTTTATGTTATGGGTTCCTTTCAATATTGATTTATTTGATTGTTTTATGAAGTATGAAGCATGAATTGAGATAATCTCATGATATTAAAATGAATCCCCATGAACCCATGCATACCCCGTGTTTTCTAAGCTAAGATAATCATGTGGGCTATTAGCAATGATAGATGAAGTTTATGAAGATATGCATGTTCTTTATCAAAGTGAGGAAAATGATCTAAGATTCTTTGAGGGTAAAGCTTATATTTTGTTGTTATTGTTGTGAAAAGATTACTCACATAATACTCAATACATGCATGTGAAATGATTTTCTCACATAAGGATTCTTAAGGGTTGAAAGGTTCTCTCAACTAACTTAGAATAAAATTTATAGGAGCTACTCTAAAGAAAGTTAGCTTGGATTGGTGATTTGAAGTGCCTTCCATGAAATATAAGTCAATTAAGGAATTACAACTATTTTGTAGGATTAATTCTTAGCACCGAGAGGATATTGAGATGGAAGATCTCCCGTAGCTTGAGCCGGGGTTCTAGTAGAAATTTCCTTATTACATACCTATGTGCCACCATAGGATCTTGGTCTTAGATAGACATGATTGTCTTAGATAGACATTAGCTAGTGGATCCACATAACTTAGAAGTTGAGGTTCTTGCCTTGGCAAGTGAGAACACCCCTTTTAGGTGTGTGGCAGATACCGTATTCCATATTATAGCTCACATGGTCTCTATGTCGATTAAGGCTAATTCCCACACCAAAGAAGAACTAAGGTTACTTAAAGAAGTATCTCCCAAGTGTTCAAAAGAGAAGTTTTACTTGCAATTGACCATGACTATTATGATATTTTCTAACCTTTTTCTTATAACTTTAACTTGGTCTTTGAATGAGAATGAAAAGGTCCTTTTTAGCATGATTTATATCTCTATGCATTGCTATATACTTGGTACATATTTGTACTAACACATATTCTTTCTTACATTGTTTTCTCTAATGAAGGGTCTGACGTTACAGATTCTCATCCTTGTGGTTTGGAGTCACCTTGATAGTACTTAGTAGTGATGAGTCCTCATGTTTCGAGGACCGAACCTTTTATCACTTTCATTCTTTACTTTCAGATAGTGTACGTGATGTCAAGGTTACGTCCCGGTCACTCTTGATGTAATGGATGACTATTGATACTATGTAGACTTCCGCTTCGTTATATAAACTCTTTATTATATGAATTATGTTTTAAATCTTTTGATTTTCTATTATCTTATTTATGCATTCTAAGTAGCTTGTGTAGGGACTCTCGGGGTCCTATAGGCCATGTTACTCCTAGGGTATACCTTGGGTCGTGAGAAACTTGGTATTCAGAACACAAGGTATTGAAAGGTCCTAGGATGTCTCATAAGCCACGTCAAGTAGAGTCTTGTTTATAAGTGTGAAGCGCACCACATTTATGAATAATAAGCTATAAGATGATTAGGAAACTCCACTTTTTTCATTACTCTAAGTCGTGCGATATAGTGTAACTTTATAAGTCATTTCTCTTTGAGCTTATGTTAGGAGAAATGTGAACGAGAACATGGAACAAAAGTCTCCTCCTCAATATTCTCATGCTCAACAAATAGAAAAGGAGAATCTTAAGGAATCGTCTAGGGAGGTGAAGAAGGCAAGAACCGGTGATGGTGACTTTTTACATTTGAGGTCCGATGGACATGGTCATCCTAAGTTCCGACAAAGGTTTTCTGGTCAAGGATCCTCCAATGCTCCTTATAGATTCAACAAGGATAGGGTGTCTAACCCTAAACCGCAAGGAGGAAATGGTGGTGGATCATCATTGTCTACTTGTGCTAAGTGTGGAAGGAAGCATAAGGGCAAATGCTTAGCAGTATGGATGGTTTCTATGGTTGTGGTAAGAGTGGACATAAGATAAGGGATTGTCCAAAACTTACGACTAAGGGGAGAGAAGGTAGGCAAGCTCCACCTAGTGGTTAAGATTCAACTGCTCAAAAGCAAAACAAATTCTATGCACTCCAAACTCGCCAACAATAAGAGGGTTCTCCCGATGTGATTACCAGTATGTTGAAAGTCTTTAATCCTGATGTTTATGCTTTACTTGAACCCGGTTCTTCCTTTTCTTTTGTGATGCCATATGTGGCTATGAGGTTTGATATTCTTCCGGATGTGTTGTTAGATCAGTTTTCTGTCTCTACTCCTAATGATAAATCTATTATGGCTAAGAGAGTCTATAGAAATTGTCCCGTTTCCTTACCCCATAGAGTCACTCATGTTGATCTTTTAGAGCTTGATATGCTAGATTTTGATGTCATTCTTGGTATGGACTACTTACATTCTTGTTATGCTTTTGTTGATTGTAGAACCTGAGTGGTCAAGTTTTAATTTCCAAATGAGCCTATCCTAGAATGGAAAGGGGAAAATTCTATGCGAAAAAGTCAATTTGTTTCTTGTCTTAAATCTAGAAAGATTATTTCTAAGGGTTGTATTTACCATCTAGTTAGGGTGAGGGGTATAGATTCCAAAACCCTTACTATTGAGTCAGTTCCTATTGTAAATGAGTTTCTGGAAGTGTTTCCAGATGATCTACCCAGTATTCCTTTAGAAAGGGAAATAGACTTCGGTATTGACCTTCGCCCATATATGCAACCTATCTCTATTCCTCCTTACTGATTGGCTCCAGCAGAACTAAAGAAATTGCAAGAGCAATTGAAGGATTTTTGGATAAAGGTTTCATCTGACCGAGTATCTCTCTATGGGGTGCTCCGGTTTTATTTGTTAGAAAGAAAGATGGTTCCCTTCGTATGTTTATTGATTATCTTCATTTGAACAAGGTGACCATTAAGAATAAGTATCCTCTCCCAATGATAGATGATTTGTTTGACCAACTATAAAGAGCAAGTTACTTCTCTAAGATTGACCTCTGGTCAGGTTATCGCCAATTGAGGGTGAAGGAAGATGATATACCAAAAATGGAATTTTGAACTTGGTATTGCCATTATGAGTTTTTGGCGATGTATTTTTGGTTGTCTAATACTATGGACATTTTTATAGACTTGATGAATAGGGTGTTTAAGCAATACCTCGACATGTTTGTGATTGTGTTCATTGATTATATATTGATCTATTCAATGAATGAAGATGAGCATACCAATCATTTGAGGATTGTGTTGCAAGTCCTCAAAGGACCAAAAACTCTTTACAAAGTTTATTAAATGTGAATTTTGGTTGAAGTCTGTGGCTTTCCTTGGTCACATTTTTTCTGGAAATAGTATTGAGGTAGATCCTAAGAAGACGGATGCGGTAAAGAGCTGGCCTAGACCTCTATCCCCTTCGGACATTAGAAATTTATTGGGTTTAGCTGGTTACTATAGAAGGTTTGTGGAAGATTTTTCGCCGATTGCCTCTCCATTGACAATATTGACTCAAAAGAAATCTAAGTTCTTATGGTCAGAATCTTGTACGAAGAGTTTTCGATAATTGAAAGACAGACTTACTTCCGCTCTGGTGTTGACTTTACAGGAAGGGACCAATGGGTTTATTTTTTATTGTGATGCTTCAAGGATTGGGTTGGGTTGTGTAGTAATGCAAAATGGTAAAGTCATTGCCTATGCCTCAAGGCAACTTAAGGTGCACGAAAAGAACTATCCTACCCATGATTTAGAACTAGCGGCAGTTATATTTGTTTTGAAAATTTGGAGGCATTACTTGTATTGTGTTTATGTCGATGTCTTTACTGACCACAAGAGATTGCAATATGTGTTTAATCAAAAAGATTTAAATCTTCACCAAATAAGGTGGCTTGAATTTCTAAAGGACTATGATATGAGTGCTCTCTATCACTCGGTTAAGCAAATGTGGTGGAGGATGCTCTTAATCGATTATCGATGGATAGTGTCACGACCCAAGCCTAGGGCCTAGACGTGACATGGCGAATGAGGAACCCGAAGGAACCCCAAACAAGCCTCTCAAACTTGTCATCACACTTCATCGGTCGCGGAAGTACATTTAACATTAATTAACGGGAAATAGGGACTAAGGGCAAACCATTTCAAAATGACATCATAGAACAAGAGTCAAGCTCATTTACAAAATACTTGTCCAACGCACACCTCTACATACATAGATAGGACGGGGCCATGACATTCTACCGGCTCCCCTCATAGTCAAAATACAATTGCAAGCTAAAGTCTCAAAACATAGGAGTAGGAAACATAACATAGCCCTCGAATCATTGAGGACTCACCAACA
>NW_006238939.1:2836308-2841483 GCF_000226075.1 Solanum tuberosum | reverse complement strand
CCTTTGGAAAAATGGTCCAACACTTAGAAAAAAAAATGAGGCGGGTGAACAGTAAAAACGCTCACTGGAAATTGCCTTTCCTGCCGGACAGATTTTACGAAAATGGGCATAACTTCTTCTTCCGAACTCCGAATGAGGTGAAACAAAGTGCTTTAGGTAGCTAACTCAAAGGGCTTTCCATGTATATATTATTGGCCACCAAATAATTTGTGTGCTAGGAGATATGACCCTCCAAAGTAGACCCTCGAAAAGGCTTCACTTGGAAATTTCGGATTTTGATACGGTTGCTCTAAAATTTGGGTTAGACCCATCTCCCACTCAATTTGACCCCATGAATAAGAATATGAAGTCGAATTTCTGAAATCATGCACGGATTTTGAGATATGTGGAAATTACAATTATAGGTGTTTCCGAAGCACATTTTCGGGCATTTTTGGGGTCGTTTCAGATAGTGTTTCTCATATAGATGATAGTAAGAAGAAGTTTGTTTGAGATGTTCATAGATTGGCCCGTATGGGTGTTAGATTGGTAGACTCCACCAAGGGTGGTGTTATGGTTCAAGATGGTTCAAAATCATCTTTTATGGCTGATAAGAAAACCAAGCATGGTCTTGATCCAACGTTGGTTAAATTAAAGGATGTAGTACTTAAAAATTCTGTAGAGGCTTTCTCCCTAGGGGGAGACGATGTGACTTGTTATTAAGGTCATTTGTGTGTTCCTAATGTAGATGACTTGAGAGATCTGATTTTATCAGATGCCCATAGTTCTCGATATTCCATTCACCCGGGAGCCACAAAGTCTATTGGTGGAATGGGATGAAGAAGGATATTGCGGAATATGTGGTTAAGAGTCTTAATTGTAGACAAGAAAAAGTTAAGCATCAGAAAAACCGGGAGGTTTGTCCCAAGATATCAGTATTCCTACATGAAAGTGGGAAGTTGATTGTTGGGTTACCTCGCACCCGGCGATAATATTTCTCGATTTGCATAATAGTAGATCGAATGATGAAATCAACTCATTTCATTCCCGTCAAAGTTTCTTATTCGGTGGAGGACTATGCTAAGTTGTATTTGAGGGAAATGGTTAGGTTACATGGAGTGACCTTGTTCATTATCTCCGATCATGGTACCCAATTCACTTCTCAATTTTGGAAATCTTTTCAAAAAGGTCTTGGTAATCGTGTTAAGCTTAGTACATCTTTTCATCGACAAACCATGGAGGAGTGGAGAGTACTATCCAAACTTTTGAAGATATGATGAGAGAATGTGTAATTGACTTCAAGGGTAATTAGGATGATCATTTTCCTTTGATTGAATTTGTATAACAATAACTATCACTCCAGTATCGGTATGGCTCCATTTGAGGCTCTATATGGTAAGAGGTGTAGATCTCCCATAGGTTGGTTTGAACTGAGCGAAGTTGCTTTGATAGGTCTCGAGTTGGTACATGAGGCTATGGAGAAAGTTGGGATTATTAGAGGCATGTTGAAAATGGCTCAAAGCCGACAAAAGTCCTATGCCGATGATAGAAAAAGAGATCTTGAGTATGATGTGAATGATTGGGTCTACTTGAAAATTTTGCCCATAAATGGTGTAATGAAATTTTGAAAGAAGGGGAAGCTTAGCCCCCGTTATGTGGGCACATATAAGATTTTAAGGCGTGTTGGTAAGGTTGCTTATGAGATAGAATTGCCTAATGACTTGGAATCGGTGCATCCAATTTTTTATGTCTCCTTGTTGAAGAAATGCGTTGGTGAACTGGAATATATAGTGCCATTGGAGCATAAAGTATAGTCTTTCTTATGAAGAAGTTTTGGTTGAGATCTTAGACTGTTAAGTTCAAAAATTGAGAAATAAGGAAATTGCTTCGGTGAAAGTTCATTGGAGGAATCAGTTAGTTAGTTGAGGGTGCTACTTGGGAGAATGAGGCCGATATGATATCTCGTTATCCTCATCTCTTTCCCTCCGCCACTACTCTAGCTGGAGGTATTTTAGTTCCTCATGGTTTATTCCTTTGGTGTCATGTGTCTTAGGTATTTCAATGATTTCCTCCATTATGCATGTTCATGAAAAAAGCTTAATTTTTTAGAAAAATTAGTTATTTCATTGATTTCCTCATGTTTATGTTCATTTGAGTATGAGCTACATATAGATTTCATGATTGGATGTTTTGAACATGTTCTAGCTTGTGTTTCCTCCTCGGATACACGTATTTATGTGATTTCATGCGTGTTGGGCTGTTAGGTTTGAGTTCCCAACTTTCTTATGATGTTTTGAATATCATTCGAGGATGAATGTTCCCAAGAGGAAGATATTGTAACACCTCGGAATAGAGAAGTCTAGAAAAGAGGAAAATTAGGCAAGTCATCAGCCCAAAATTGGGCCATGGGACCCTGCACAGAGCCCTTGATGGGCCAGGAAGGGGACCACAACTCATTATGGGGCTCGTGAAAGCTTGCTAGAGATTTTAGGGTTAGCATCCATTCCACAGAGGCCTACATAGCCTGTGGTAAGGTTGATGGGCCGTGGTACGGGTTGCCAATTGACCCACCAGAAAGGGGTTCCTCCCTTGACACTGGTCAATGACCACAACGGCCATAACGGACCGTGGTACCTTTGACAAGCCATCAAGGCTGCCATGGCATTGGCATAATAAAGAACCTTAAACAAGGGCCTCTTCACGACCCAGTTCATGGGTCGTGGAACTGTTGACGGGCCATGAAGGCAATCGTGAGGTAGGTCTGAAGCATTTTTAGTTTGGGTCTTTGGGTCTTTTCCAAATGCTTTTAATTCAATACCATGTCATTTTACACTTAACCCAAAGTCCTATATAAAGGTTTTTACCCCCCCCCCCCCCAAATCACCCATTAAATTTATTCTCTCAATTTACCAAAAAGAAGAATAAGTTCATCTTCCCTAAAATATTTCTCTCTCTAGAAGAAGAAGGAGGCGACAACCTAGGGTTTCAAGATCAAGTATCCAATTCACCATTGTTTGTGGGATTTGAGTACTAAGGTATGAAAGACTTCATATATGGAAACCTTTCCTCAATAGAGTTCCTAAATTCCCCAATTTTGAAGTTAGAAATTCCCAATGGAAGTTAGGGCTTTCTTCTATCTTATGGGTTCCTTTCAATATTGATTTATTTGATTGTTTTATGAAGTATGAAGCCTGAATTGAGATAATCCCATGATTTTAGTATGAATCCCCATGAACCCATACATACCCCATGTTTTCTAAGCTAAGATTATTATATGGGCTTTTAGCCATGAAAGAAGAAGTTTATGAACATATGAATGTTCTTTATCAAAGTGATGAAATTGATCTAAGATGCTTTGAGCGTACAACTTATATGTTGTTGTTATTGTTGTGAAAGGATTGCTTGCATAATACTCAATACATGCATGCGAAAGGATTTTCTGACATAAGGATTCTTAAAGGTAGAAAGGTTTTCTCAACTAACTTAGAATCAAGTTTAGGAGCTATTCTAAAGAAAGTTTGCTTGGATTGGAAATTTGAAGTGCCTTCTATGAAAGATAAGTCAATTAAAGAATTATGACTATTCCGTGGAATTTATTCTTAGCACCGAGAGGATATTTAGATGGAAGCTCTCCCGTAGCTTGAAGCCGGGTTTCTAGTAGCAATCTCCTTATCCTTTACATATGTGCCACCATAGGATCATGGTCTTAGACATGATTGTCTTAGATAAACATTAGCTAGTGGATACACATAAGCAAGAAGTTGAGGTTCTTACCTTAGCAAGTGAGAACACCCATTTTATGTGTGGGGAAGACACCAGATTCCATGTTATATCTCATATGGTATCTATGTTGGTTAAGTCTAATTCCCACACCGAAGACGAAATAAGGTTACTTAAAGAAGTATTTCCCAAGTGTTCAAAATAGAAGTTTTACATTCATTTGACCATGACTATTATTATCTTTTGTAACATTTTTCTTATGACTTTAACTTGGTCTTTGCATGAGCATGAAAAGGTCATTTTTAGCATGATTTATATCTCTATGCTTTGCTATCATAGTTGATACATATTTGTACTAACGAATACTCTTGCCTACATTGTTTTCTCCAATGTAGGGTCAAACGTTATAGATTCTCATCCCTATGGCTAGGATCCACCTTGATCGAACTTATTAGTGATGATTCCTCATGTTTTGAGGACCAAAACTTTTATTGATTTGAGTCTTTACTTTCAGATATTGTACGTAATGTCGGGGTTACGTCCCGATCACTCTTGATGTAATAGATGACTATTGAGATTATGTAAACTTTTGCTTTATTTTATAAACTCATAATGATATGACTTGTGTTTTAAATCTATTGATTTTCTATTATCTTGTTTATGCATGCTAAATGGCTTGTGTAGGGCCTCTTAGGGTCCTATACGCCATGTTACTCCTAGGGTGTATGTTGGGTCGTGTAGTTTGATTAACCATCAGACCTCCAATGAGCCATCAATCGTAGTGCCATACATGTAGGGTTACAACTACTCTCAGAAGAGCACACGACAAGCAAAGTGACTGATACGCTCAAATTACACCTCCCTAAAGAAGCATAAGCGATCGTTATCAAGTAAAGAATCCAACTTGTAGGTTGGGGTCGATCCCACGAGGAAAATGGTTTAGACTTTACTTTAACCAACAATTATATTCAATTAATCAAATTACTTCCAGAAACAAGTAATAAAAAGGGGGGTTTTGTAGAACAAATTGTAAGAATTCAATAAATAATCGGTAATCAAAAGTCAGTTTTTTTGTTGTTATCTAGATGAGTGAAATAACTAGGGTATACGTGTTCCCCACAAGCTCATAACGCAGTAATCCTAATAATCGTAATCCTTTCCTAGTGTGTTACATGCAAAAAAGTGATAAGTTAGGTATCTCTAAATCGTTGGTCCGGCATCTAGAGAATTTCACCCCGCACCTTGGTCCGGCTACGTCTATATAATTTACTAATCCTTACCTTTACCTCATATTAGACATCATAATCGATGTTTGGCTTAGTTATTACTTCGCACCAATCGACACTAGCCTATTAGATAGTATCACACTAAATCTATGTTGATAATTCATTTGTTATTAACTACCTACTTGGTCTGACAAGTAGCAACAAGGCGAGTTCTAACGCGTGCACTCGTTAAAAAGACTTCTAAATGAAA
>NW_006238939.1:2822942-2836000 GCF_000226075.1 Solanum tuberosum | reverse complement strand
AAGTTTCTCTGAAGCAAACGACGAAACTGCAGTACGGACCGTAGATCGATCTACGGTCCGTCAATCCCCTTCCGTATCTGCACACTTAGAATCTTCAAAAATCAAGTACTGGAACCCTCGCAGTATCAATCTACGGATCAACAGTACGGTCCGCAGATCAATCTACGGACCGTCAATGGGCACCGTGGTTCCACACTTGGTCAGATTTCCCTGATTTTCTTTCCATGCCTTGGCTGTTGATCTACGACCACCATCTACGGAGCGTCAATGGACCTATGGTCCGTAGATTACCTCCGAAGAAGCCCCTTTCTGCATTTCTTTCAGCTGTCTCTTTAATTCCGCGCCTGAACATCTTTTCTGCAAAATATGATAAAAATACATAAAAACCAATACAAAAAAGGCCCTAGACACACACAACTTGTAAGTGAAATGTATTTGAAATACCGTAAACTCACAGTATATCAGTGACTAACCGTTAGGCAAAGTGTCGGAGGAGCTTAGAAATTATAGTTTTTTTTAAAAAAAAATTCAAAATTCATCTAAATATAAATAGTATTTTTAGGTTTTATTTTATTATAATATTTTTAGCAAAGAAGATTGTACCACTTGAAATAGTTTTGAACGAGAGTTTCCATTGATTTCTTGATATCAAACTGTGTGATTGCATTTACCTTGTTAAGTACTTTACTTATCGAATGAATGCAATAATATTCTTTGTTTCAATTACTATGAGTGGCTAAACCCCACAATCAAGGATTGTGGAATCCAAGATGAAATTACCTAAAAATAGGGTTTTTACAAAATGAATTGTGTGTTGTGCTTGTATATCTTATTATCTCTTTCATATTAATCGACTTCCAATGATTGCAAACATTTGAACCTACCCTAAGTTTAGATTGTTTGATTGAAAGAGCATAAACATGGGAAAAGAGTTAATAACAAGGATTCAAGCATTTGAACTCATCTAATGGTTAATGTTGTAGCAATATAAATCAACTTTGAGTAACTATCTTTTGAAATGAAGGAAACAATTTAAGTTCAAAAGTATAAAATTCATAGGCATTTAATTTGGTTTCAAAACAATAAACTGTAGGATGAGCTTGATAGAATGATATACTAACAACGCATGACAAAATTTTGTATTAACCAGAAACCAGTCAATATCTTGGTGAACACAATCCTGGTTAATTCTCTTTATTAATTCTCAAGTTAGTGATATTGTTGATTGTTACTTGTTTTAAGGTGAGTTTTAAACTAAAACTCAAAATTTCCCATATTTTCGATTTGTTTTGGAAATAAGTAGCTAATAGTAGATAACCACATATGACTTAGTTCTCGCTTTATTTCCTTTGGGTTCGAACCCAACCTTGTTGGGTTTGCATATTTGACAATGACCACATTATACTTCTTTAAGGGAGTGTACTTTCAGTGTATCAAATTTTACTTTGTCACCAATGTCCGGTAATACGATTGTTAATTATGTCAAATATGTGTTATTTCACTCTTAGTCTTAGTTTCTAATTTTCCTTTTTGTTTTTTATGAAGTTTGTATGTTGTTATTTCATGTTAAGTTCCCGCAGTAAGGGTGAACCACTAATTCCTTATGACCCTGAGCTTGAAATATCCATTCGCAGGAAGATTAATACACAAGAATAACAAACGTAGAGGTTGAGCATGATTGTTGAGGCTCATACTAGGGTTCATTCCAACAACGGTAACAATTACAATGTTGGGGAAAAACATAATAATGAACAAGATGAGATGGCTCCGTAATATCATCAACCAACTTTGAGAGGGAGAGGGAAAAACTCGTTGAATTTTCTCTAGAGGACTATGTGTAATGACCTCCTGTCATTTCTATATTTATGCCGCATGTTCATAATTTAATGAGTTCATACAGTGACCCCAAGTCATTTATGACTTACTGATACTGACAATTTGGTCAACTGGTCGTCCATTTGAATTTTGTGCAAGTTTTAGTGTTTTGGAGCTTTTGAACGTTGAACGGTCATTTTTGATAATTTTTTTTTTAAGAAGGTGACCTCAAAATTGAATTCTGACAATTTCAATAGCTCATGAATCGTCATTTAAGGCTAGTAGCATGATCATTATGACTCCTAAAGCTTTCAATGCTAGTTTGTGCGATTAGGTATTTTAACTTTCAATTTAAGACCTAAGTTTGATTTTAATCAAGATTCTGAGTAAACAAGCTAAGATGAGAATTTCGTCAGTGCGATTAGCTCTGGAATGTTAAGTTTGGTCTGAACGACCCTTCATTTGGATCTCGAGGCTTTCGGGCTAATTCTAAGCCCTTTTGTTGATTTTTGTTTAAAATTGAGTTTGGGATTGGGACCCACTTTTTGCCGAGATGATCTCGTATAGGAATTTCAACTGCTCCGTTGAGTCTGGTATATCAAATTTGGTAGGGTTCTGTATCTCGTTTGCATAGACGGGGTTGCGAATGAATCTCGGACACCCCGTTGGAGAATTCAGAGTTTAAGCAAACCAGTTGAAGTGTTGATATATGGTGCAGAATTTTAGCAACCAAAAATCAAACTTTTAGCAACCAGATCTTTGCTATTTATATAGAAAATTTGCAGAATCATTTCTTATTTTCAAAATGCAATTTTCCCAATTTCAACTTCGATTGCGGTGAATCAAAGTCCAAGAATCCGTAATTGAAAAGGTTAAGCGGTGGAGTGATCGAATTGTGTTGAGTAACCTCTGTTCAAGGTGTGTTTCACATTAAAGTTGTTGTCCGTCCTCTTTTTGGTTCTTAAGTTGTGAACTTTTTGCATGTGTTGTTGTTCGTTGATTCGGGTTTCAAATTGTGTTCATTGTTTTGTCACAAGTTTGTGGCATAGTTTAGGACCTCTTGACAGAGTAAATTCTGGAAATTTCGGTGCGGGTCCAACTATTCGCATTTGACTTCAAAATTATTCCATATTTGTTTCAAGTGTTTTTGGTGTCTAAACGATCGTACTTACAATATAACCCTATTTTTGATAGTGTGGAAGCATTTGGACGCCGTTCCAAAAGGAAAAGCTCTGACATTGTGATTTGGAGAGCGTGCACTTAAAATGGAGTTTGGGAGTGGGACCCACTTTTTGCCGAGATGATCATCTATGGGAAATTCAACTGCTCTGTTTAGTCTAGTATATCGAATTTGGTAGAGTTGTATATCTCATTTTCGTACACAAGGTTCTGCATGAACCCCAGGCACCCCGTTGTAGAATTCAAAGTTTAAGCAAAACCAGCTGGAGTGCTAATATCTTGTGCATACTTTTAGTGACCAGAAATCAGACTTTTGGCAATAAAATCTTGGCTATTTCTATTGCAAATTTGCAGCGTCATTTCTTATTTTCAAAATATTATTTTCCCTCGTTTCAACTCCGATTCAGGTGAATCAAAGTTCCACGCATCCGTAATTGTTGAGGTTACGTGGTGGAGTAATCCGATTGTGTTGAGGAACCTCCGTTCAAGGTGAATTTTTCAATAAAGATATCGTCCCTCCTCTTTTTGGTGCTTAAGTTGTGAACTCTTTGCATGTGTTATTTTTTGCTGATTCGGGTTTCAAATTGTGTTAAATTTTCGGTAAATATTTTGGGGAATAGTTTAGGACCTCTTTATGGAGTCAATCCTAGAAATTTTGTTGCGGGTCCCAAAATCTTGTTTGACTCTAAAATCGGTCCATTTTTGTTCTAAGTGTTTTTGGTGTCTAAATGACCTTACTAACATTGTAATCCTATTTTTGATAGAGTGGAAGCATTTGGAGGCCGTTCGGAATGGAAAAGATATGACATTATGATTTGAAGCGTGTGGTTTGCCTACAGGTAGGCTATGACTTCCTTACTAATTAGATTGAGCTTAAATGCATAATATAGTGTGTATTAATGTGAATTGGGGGCGGGTAGCTTGTTATTCTTTCTTTCTTTCATAGAAGCCATGTTTTAGTATTGATTGCCACTGTTTTGGGGGTAGTACCATGCTAGTAAGGGTTTTATGTGTGTTGTCGCATGCTGTTGTGAGTTACTTGCGGTGTTACTTGTTATTTGGAGCATGTTTGGCCTTAGTATAGGGTAAACTAGTGTTGCCCTAGACTCGCGAGCCTTGTAGCCTTGTTATCATCTCCGACATCATTTTGAAAGGACTATATCTTTGTAGACAGGAAGGGCAGACTTGAGTATGATAGTAGAGCCTTAGTTTAGGTATTTGTACAGCTTTATAGACCTTATTTCTTCTCTCCGTATCTATGCGGCTCCGATGTGACAGGAGGGTTGTGTCTTCATGGTGAATTCAAATTGGGTTGTTTTAGGCTCAACCGACATAGAGACCATGTGAGCTATAACATGGAATCCGGTGTACTCCTCTCACATCGAAAATAAAGTGTCCTACTTGCCATGGTAGAGTAATGAACTTCTAGCTTACGTGGATCCACTAGATAATGTCTATCTAAGGCGATCATTATTTATCTAAGAAAATCATCCTATGGTGGCTCTTAGTCATAGGACATGGGTGGTCTCCACTTGTCCATTCGGTGCTAAGCATAAATCCCACGGAATAATTATTAAAGTTAACTTGTCTTATCTTTAAGAGACATGAGTATTAGCCGCTTCTTTTATCATAGGACAACTCCTTAGACCATGTGTGAGAAAACCTTTCATCATCCATGATCTTTTTTGTAACACCTCAAAAAAAAATCAAAACTAAGTTTGAACAAGAGAAAGGGGAAAACCACGGAAGGGTCCACGGGATATGTAGGGGACCACTACCAGTCACCCAACTCGTGGTTATGCATCCAACAACAAGTGAAGGACCACGGTCACTTAACGGTCCACGGAACATCACTCGGGCCGTAGGGTGGCTCGTGAAGTTAAGGCAGAACCACCAAGGCTACTGTAAAGGACCACAGACCACTTGACGGTCTGTGGAACTTCGTACGGGCTGTCGATTAGCCCGTGAAGAGGGGACCAAAACCCCCAAACCCCTGTGAAGAACCATGGTCGCCTTGACAGCCCTTGGAGATTCAGATGAGTCGTGAAGGAGGCTGCCGGTCCTGGGGTTGGGCCAGCTACACCACGACCCACTTGACAGGTCGTGATGCTCTAAACAGTCTGTCGGTGGCCTCGTGAAGGACAATTAGTCATCTTTAAGAAAGGGTCATTTACCCTATGCGTTGGGCACATAAACTATGTCGTTTGACACCTAAACTACGACATTTTACTCAGTTTAAGCCTAATAATCTAGTTAGAAACTACCTAGAACCCTCATTCTCCTAAAATCACCCATATTAGAATGAAAAGAAGAGAAATAGGCGACAATTTCTCCCAAGAACAAGCATAGGTCGTCTTCAAGTTCAGCCCCAAAATCCAAAGGATTTCCCCGTAGATATCGTCACCAAGTATGTGGGATTTCACTAGTGGGTTCCTTTCACCCATTTGGTCTCTAGAATTAAGTCCGTTCTTCAATTCCTCATAGCTTGTTTAGACCTAGGGTTTCTAAAACTTCGGAGATACATTATGTTTTAGCTGCTATAATTTCCATGATCTAAATAGCATTTTTCTTGGATACTTTGCATAGTTCCATGTATAAAATTCAGAACCCTAGACTGTATTAATCATCAGTATTCATGCATTATACTTGCTGGACTATTTAGTTAGAAAATCATGCTTTAGAATTTGAATGTCATATATTTCAGTATATTTATGTGCATTCCAGATAGCATGTCAACATTTTGAGCTACTTAGTATTTCAATTGCATTTCAGATTTTCATTTCAGTTGGGAGTAGACTTATCACCGAGTTGGACTAGTGTTAAGCGTATGCTCAAAGTCCCAAAACTATGTCCCAACATAGGTTCAGAAGTCCCCTCTTTTGGGCACCAATTTTAGAGATCATGCCACATTGATTCCTTTATACCCCTAGCAAGGTATATTGGGTCCTCTCGATGGGGTGTTTATATCAAACTCCACGTTTAGCTCGCGCGGTTTATGTCGGTTAATAGTAGCTCCCACAGTAATACTCTCATTTCATTGACCATGTTAACAACATTCATTTCAATATTCAATTTAACATAATAGTTACATGATTGGTACTTGGTCATTGCATTTAGCTCAACTTTCAGTTACACTTTAGTACAGTCTATTTCTATATTCAGTATTATATTGCTCAAATATATCATTGTTCATCCTAGTACCTGTATCCTACATGCTCAGTACATTCCAAGTACTGACTCATACTCAACGCTACATCATTTTATGTTGTAGGTTTAGGCACTTAGCATCTAGATCACGCTTAGTTGATTTCCAGCCTATGCTCAGCAGCTTCAATGGTGACTCCATAAGTTTCTTTATGCTTGGTTTATCTAGTTTACTTTCAGCCTTTTTCAGTATATTTAGAGTTAGCTGGAAGCTTATCCCAACAACTCATCAGTAGTAGAGGCTTTCAAACATAGAGCCAATATTCAGTTGTGTGAGGTTGTTTCCTATTGACATATTCAAATTTATTCTCATTTTGAGTCCTTAGTTTTGACTCACTTATTATTTATGCTCATGATTATCTTTGTTATATATTCATTATGCTTTTGTTACTCCAGATTCAGGGTTAGCGTAGGGTCACTCATGATCCTAGGTCCTGTATTATGTCTAGGGGGTAGCCTCGGGGAGTGATATTTTCATAATAGCTTTTAAGGGCCATAGTCATTCAGTCCATTCTAGAAATTCCATATTACTAATGGAAATAGTTTTGAAATCCCGTTGATGTCATGTTCGGACACCATACAAATCAAGACCTAATTTAGGAAAATAGCTCGAAAAGCATCGAGGGCAAGTCTAGAAGTCGTTCATGTCATGTGGTCAAGATTCATAGAACATATAGATACCTTCATCTATAATATTTCTTGAGTCATAAGCATTACTTTCATAAAACATGCATTCTTTTCAATAATTCATATGGTTCGTCATGTTTTCAAAGTCAATGCATCCTCAACTTCATTTACATCAATCTCATCAAAAGGACAAACATATCTTCATGAATTCATATTTCATGGTTTATAATCAAAATCATGGGTTATGCATGGGTTCATGGGAAATCATCTTAAAAACGTGTAATTACTTTAATTCATGCATAAAAATTCATAAAACAATCAATTTGATCAACATTGAAAGGAACCCATGACAAGGAACAAAACCCTAACTTCAATTGTAGATTTCTAACTTGTAGATTGGAGAATTTAGGAACCTTATTGAGGAAAGATCTTAATCGGTGAACAGTATCATATCTTGGAGTACAAAGCCCTAATGCAATTCGTGAATTGGAGTCTTGATCTTGAAACCCTAACTTGACTTGTTCTTCTTCCTTAATGAGAGTAATACTTGATAGGAGCATCTTGATCAACTTTTGGGATTTTAAGGGAATGAATTGAGCTTGGGTGATTTCGGGTTTAAAATAATAATATAAGGCTTTGGGTAGAAGGCAAAACGATGTAGTATTTTGTAAAAACAATTGGGAAAAGACCCACATGCCCCTGACTTAAAACTGCCAAATTTACTCACTCGAAGGCCTAGACGGGCCATCTAGAGCACCACGACCCGTCTAACTGGTCGTGAAGAAACTCTACCTCATAGTGCCTCACCATTTCTAGCATAACATTTTACTCCGACCTTGGAATTAGACAAACTTTGTGGCGATAGAAAGAGGACTCAAAGATCTATAATTTGATAGGTCATGAAATTGAACATGTAACACCTTGAACTTTTATCGTTCTTGTGAGTTTTGGGTCAACTTCAGACTACCATAACATTCAATACAAGATGAGTTAGGTGGCCCGAGATATCAAATCGAAGGTCGTTGAGTTATCTTTTCAATGCCACTGAGCTTTTTAAATTCTGAGTTCGGTGAAGGAGATATGCCCGTTTTAGTGCAATCCGCCTAGTTAAGGAAATTCATCTGTTTTAAGGAGGGGTAGTTTGGTATTTTCCCTACCCCACTAGGCCCACACGTTTTTTCACCCTTTTAGGGACCTAAACTTGTCACGCCCCAAGACTACCCCTTTGACGTAACATGGGACCTAGAATCACGAGTGACCCCAAGCTAACCCTGTGTCTGGCATATATCAAGTATACTGAGAATAACTGAATAAGACATGTACTATGTGGAAGCTAAAACAATGGATAATTTAAAGTGGAGAAAAACCCAACTAGTCTGCATATATAAAATATAGTGAAAGTCTAGTGATGACTGAAACACTACTTAACAACTCAAGCTGCATCTACTACTATGTTTGAAAAGCCTATAAATGAGTTGAGTTTCTGGGACACGCCCCTAGCTACCTCTAACAAAACTGAAACTAAAAATAAAGACTAAAAGGAAAGCCTGTCTATTGTCCTCGAAATATGAGGACTCACCAGTGAAGCTGTTGAATGTGGATTGAGAATCGATCTAAACGTGATCTGGATGCTGAGTACCTTAACCTACATCATGAAAGGATGTAGCGCAAAGTATGCATTAGTACTTGGAATGTACTAAGCATGTAGGATATAAATACTAAGTTGAATAAATATATATTAGTTGAACAAAGCATAAATTAGCAATGACATAATTTGAGCATGAATATAATTACTGAAACATAACTGCAAAGCTAAGTTGAATACAATGACCAAGTACTAATCATGAAGATAACATGTTGAACTGTATACTGATATAACTACTAAAACGTTGGTCAAATGCACTAAGAGTCTTACTCTGGGAGCTACTATTAACCGACATAAACCACGTGAGCTAAACATGGAGTGTGATGTATACGCCCCATCAAGAGGACCCAATAAAGCTTGCCAAGGGTATAAAGGCATGAATGGCGTGATCACTAAATCTGATGCCCAACAGAGGGGATTTATAATCCTATGGGGGCACGTAGTTCTGGGACTATGAGGGTAGGCTAAATGCTACTCAAACTCGCTACTAAGTATACTCCCAACTGAATATGTAAATGACACAAATGTAACTGAAATACTAAATAGCTCAAAATTCTGACAAGCAATTTGAGAATGCAACATTTATATACTAATAATGTGACATTCGAAATCTGGAGCATGATTATCTATTTAACTGACCTAGAAAGTATAATTCCTGAACTAAGAGAATTTATACAAACTAGAGTTCTGAGTTTTATACAAGGAATTAAGCAATGTTTCCAAGAAAAACCTGTTATTTAGACTATGGATTATATAGAAGCTGAAATCACAATAAATTCCCAAGATTTTACAAACCCTAGGTCTAAACAAGCTATGAAGAATCGAGGAACTGATTGAATTCTAGGGACCTAGTGGATGAAAGGAACCTACTAGTTAAATCCAATATACCTGGTGACGAAATCTACAGAGAAATCCTTTGGATTTTGGGGCTGAACTTTGAAGAACGCTTCTACTTGTTTCTTGGAATAGTTGGTCGCCTCTTTCTCTTTCTCTTCTCTTCGCTCGAAATTAGATTATTTTAGGAGAATGAGGGTTTTAGGTAGTTTCTAACTAGTTTACGAAGCTTAAACTGAGTAAAACGACGTAGTTTAAGTATTAAACGACGTGGTTTCCGTGCCCAACACATAGGAGAAAAGACTAAGTCTGACAAGTCTCCTTCAGTGACGACTTCACGGTCTGTGTGGAGCTCCAGAGACCGTTTAGATGTGTGTAGTGCTTAGCCAGTGACTTTGGGGGTGAGACCTCACTTAAAAGCTAACGAATTGACTTCAAGACAGGCTTCATGGGCCGTCATGATCACCACGACCCGTCAAGTGGGTTGTGAAGATGCTCTGCCTGACAAGGCTTCACTAAAATGAGCATAACTTTTTACTCCGAACTCGAAATTAGGCAAACTTGGTGGCATTGGAAAGAGGACTCAAAGACCTTTAATTTTATAGGATGTGGACCCACTAATTTATTTTCTAGTGAATGATATGATCGTTTGAAGTTGACCCAAACCTCAAAGTCTATCAAGCCTCTTTCATGAGACACTTCAAGGCTCGTGTGAAGCTCCACGGACCATCTAGTGGTCTGTGGCAATTCACAATAGCCATGTTGGTTTATGTGTCCCCCTCACAGGCCACTTCACGGCTTGTTTGGAGTTCCACGTACCGTTTAGTGGTTCATTGTCTTTCACCTTTTGCTGGGAGCATAACCACGAGCAGGGTGACGGGTTGTGGTCCTCTTCACAACACGTAGCCCCTCTAGGGTTTTCCATTCTCTCTTATTCAATCTTAGTTATGATTTTTGAGGTGTTACAGTATATCCCCCTTGGGGTCATTCATAATGAAGTCTAAACAAGTTGTGTATGGTGGGAAGGAGCTGCAATCCTTACCACTAAGAACTAGAAATTGATATCCAACTGAATTGAGTTCCATGAACATGCAAATATGCTAAAATGCAAAGATAACTCAGGAAACAATGTACCGAAACTGATTTACACAAGAGTAATCTGAGAGACTTGGGAGGAACTATTACCTGAAGCTAAAATGGAATTGGAAGAAAATAGGTGAGGATACTTGGCCATCATGCTTCCAAAGTATCTCCCTCTGTGGGCTGACTCTTCCACAAAACCTTTACTGAAGCGACTTCCTTATTTCTCAACCTATGAACCTGACGGTCAAGAATTTCAACTGGCACCTCTTCATAAGTGAGACTACTCTTCACAACCACACTCCTTAATGGTAATATTGATGCCGGATCACCCACACACTTCTTCAACAAGGAAATGTTAAAGACTGGATGAATCGCTGCTACTTGTGCTAGCAACGCTAACTCGTAGGCCACATTACCAACCCTTCTCAAGATTCTGTAAGGATTGACATATCTAGGACTGAGCTTTCCTTTCTTGCCAAATCTAATCACCCCTTTCATAGGTGACACTTTCAGGCAAACCCAATCATCGATTTATAACTCTAAGTCCTTTCTCCTTACAGTTGCACAGGACTTCTGACGACTCTGAGCAGTCCTTAGCCTACCTATGATGAGCTGAAATTTATCCATAGCCTCATGAACCGTATATGGTCCAATAAAGGTTGCTTCACCTACTTCAAACCAACTAATCGGGGACCTACATCTACTCCCATATAGTGCCTTATACAGGGCCATCTGAATACTGGAATGAAAGCTATTATTATAGGCAAACTCTATGAGAGGTAGGTGATCATCCCAAATTCCCTTGAAATCGATCACGCAAGTTCTCAACATGTCCTCTAAGATCTAAATGGTACGCTCTGCCTGACCATCTGTCTGTGGATGAAATGTTGTGCTGAGATTTACTTGAGTACCAACACATTTTTGAATTGATTTAGAGAAATGAGAGGTAAACTGAGGACCTCTATCTGAGATGATAGACAAGAGGACCCCATGCAACCTGACTATCTCATTGATGTAGATTTTGGTGTACGCCTCCGCTGAATCTGTAGTCTTCACAACCAATAAGTGAGCGGACCTAGTGACTCTGTCCACAATCGCCCAAATAGAGTCATGTTGTCTGCGAGTATGAGGTAAACCTGTAATGAAGTCCATGTTTATCACTTCCCACTTTCATGTAGCAATGTTAATCTCTTGAGTCATACCTCCTGGTTTTCGATGTTCTACATTCACCTGTTGACAGTGACAAAACTTAGCCACAAAGTCTGTTATGTTCCTCTTCATGCCGTTCCACCAAAAGTCTTCCCTTAGATCACGGTACATTTTACTGGCACCTGGATGAATGGAGTACATGTAGTTATGAGCTTCTGTAAGAATCTGCTGCCTCAACTCACCCACATTAGGAACACATAAGCAACCCTTGTAACGAAGCACACCATCTCCCCCTTGGGAGAAAACTTTAGCTTTCTGCTGATGAACTGCACCTTTCAATTGAAGTAATACAGGATCACTATCTTGTTTTTCCTTAACCTCCGCTACCAATGAAGATTCTGGCCCATTCTGAATTATCACCCCACCATCTGATGTGTCCTTAAGGTAAACTCCTAAGCGAGCAAGCCGGTGAACATCTTTGGCTGACTCTTTCTTTTCTTCCTCAACATGTGCTACACTACTCATAGACAGTCTGTTGAGAACATCTGCCACTACATCTGCCTTACCAGGATGCTATAGCATATTCATATCATAGTCTTTTAGGAATTCAAGCCATCTCCTTTGTCGAAGATTTAACTCTTTCTGGGTGAACACATACTGGAGGCTCTTATGATTTGTGAACACATCAACATTAATACCATACAAGTAGTGTCTCCAAATCTTTAGGGAAAATACTATGGCTGCCAGCCCGATGTCATGAGTCAGGTAGTTCTTCTCATGGACCTTAAGTTGTCTAGAAGCATAAGTTATAACCTTACCTCGCTGCATCAACACACAACCTAATCCGACCCTGGTTGCATCACAATAAATTACATACATGTCTGAACCATCTAGTAGAGTCAAGACAGGAGTTGTAGTCAACCTAGTCTTCAGTTCTGAGAAACTTTTCTCACACTCATCTTACCACTGAAATTTGACCTTTTTCTGAGGCAACTTGGTCAACAGGGAAGTTATGGATGAAAATCCTTCAATAAGCCTCTTATAATTACCAGCTAAACCTAAGAAACTTTTGATATATGTTGGAGAGGTGGGTCTAAGCCAGTGTTGTACTGCCTCAATTTTTTGAGAATCCACTCTGATCCCTTCGCTGGATACTACATGATCAAGGAAAGCGACCGACTATTACCAGAATTCACATTTGCTGAACTTAGCGAATAACTAGCGATCTCTGAGAGTTTACAAAACAACTCTCAAATGAGTCACATGATCGTCCTCACTTCGAGAATAAATAAGAATATTGATGCTTATCATGACCAACAACACTAACCTACAGTACGAGTGTCTACGATCATCGATAATATAGTAACCCAACCAAGGGTTGGTGTCGTGTCCGAAGGGAGTGGTTTTGAGAATTAGTAGAAAAATAAAATTAAGTTCAAACTAGTCGTAGCTCTACATTAACGATTAAAAACATTGTAAATAAAAAGGGGGTGACACAAAAGTGTCAAATATCAAATGGGGG
>NW_006238939.1:2808176-2822509 GCF_000226075.1 Solanum tuberosum | reverse complement strand
AACACATATTTGCTAAATCACACCCCAAGAATGGGGTTTTTAGCCACACATCAAGAAATAACAAAATACACCTAAAATGATACTAAAATCAAATGGGTATAAGGAATTGAACCTTGATTTAAGCAAAAAAAGAAAAATAGAGAAAACCCACTTCCAACTTGGAGAAGAGGAAATCCTTCTTTCTCCAAGTCTCCCAAAAACCCTCTCCAAACTTGAGAGAAAATATCTCAAAAAGTACTATTCTATTCTGGAAATTAAAATAAATGTTCGACTCCTTAAAAATTAATAACAAGTTTAGTATTTATAGACTTCAGAAAATAGTGTTGGCGGATCTTTCGGCGAGGTTAGTCCGAATCGCCCATTAACTCGGCGATTCGCTCTGTGGTGTAGTTCGTCGCCGTCTTGCACTAGCCTTCAGCATGGTCGTGCTCTTTGTCATTGGGCGAGATAGTACTGCTTCACAGAATTATTCGGTGAAATGCCGACTACTACTTTCATCGCCTTTTTGATCCTGCTCTTTCAGGGTTTCGCGTACTTGAACAAAGGGCGGAGTGCATCCCTTCGGCGAATCGCCAAGTGTGCTTGGCAATGCTCAAGCTTCAGCTTCTTCGTTCTTTTCAGCCTTTTTGTTCCTTTTTGCGCCTAAGTGTCCATGCTTCCACTAAAACTTCAAATACCTGAAACTTAAGAGTTTTCATCAGATATTGAGACAAAATAAGCATTGGAGGACACTATTCCTATCAAAATAAAGCCCTAAAGGAGTCCAATTTGTGGACTCATCAACATCCCCAACTTAAACTTTTTCTTGTCCTCAAGAAAACTTAATTTAGTCGTTCAACAAGGTGTCTCAAATAGTGCTACACAAGACTAAATCATGAATGCACACAACTAGACTCAAATTCACTTATGCAAGGATCAATTGTGTACTCAAAGATTCAAGTTGTGACACACTATTACCAAAGATTCTCTTGCTCGCAATACTTGCTACTTGTGTAATCAAGCTCAACAGGAAGTATCTAAGTTCCCTCACATAAAGAATGATTCCATATTCACACACAGAGGTTAATCAATTCAAGATCAGGAATCAGATGCAACGCTCACACTGAAAAAGAGGAACACAATGCATGTTTTTACCCATAGGTTTGCCTTTATTTTCCAATCGACTTTCGATTCGGCTTACTCAAGATAAAATATGGTCTTTCTAAGGCTTGTAATGGGGATGAATGCAAATGTATGGTCGTTTAGGCTCAGTGACTTTTTCCTCGTGAGATGTGGTATTATCAAGGAATTCCCTTCTTTTCCTTTGTCAATTCTTTTTCTAGTGCTTCTAAGTGATCTTTTCATTCACCTCCATGGATTGCTTGGAAACCCGATTTCCTTGGTACTTTATTCCATAATTTTTTTTTTGAAGGGTTTCCATTATTCTGCAACACCAGGGGTTAAGGGGGACTTTTCTTGCACTTCTTGATTTCTCATTTTCCTTTTTACCACACCTCCAACTTAGGCTTTTGGCCTAAGTTGTCTATTCGCTAAACTACAAATCAAGAGGATTATAGGTAGTGGGTCAAGTAAGGTCTAGGGTTCATCAAGGTTCTTTCAAAGAAAGGTAAGGCTCAAAGGGTGTTCAAAAGAGTTTCGCACGCTCACGGGTAAGCCACAAAAGAGGTATATGTCAAATTTGGATCACACTCTTTAAAGTTGCCTAAGATCATCTCAAGAGCACACCTTTCTAAATCAATCAGACTAACAGAGCGAATTCTAGGTTTATTCATGCAAGGTTCAAGGCAAGCTAATCACACAAGGCATCGACACTTAAGTCAAACAAGACCACACACTTTCGCTAGTGTGCAGTGGTCATTACAAGAGAATTAATTTGATACATGGCTAATCACAACGAGATGCAAAGAGTTCACATATTGTCTATGTAACTTCATTTGGTCTCGAGCCGTACATTCATGTTCGTTCGATTGAGAGCACTATTCAAGTCATCGGTATTGATCGAAACTGAGACTCAAATTTTTGCAAAAGAACAGCCACATCAACTCACGAAGAGTGGCAAAAATGTGCGAAAAATTTAGTTTTTTTTGGAAGGGTCAAAATCATTTTGCAAATAAAAATAAACGGAGCCACAAGCTCAAACATACACGAAGCAATGTTTTTTTTTAAAAAACACTATTAAAAACAGACAACCTAAATGTACACCAAAACACAAGTATTCGAAACAAGCAAAACAAGGTGGGCCTCACCCCACAACAAATAAAAGCGTTTGTCATCAAATGCAAATAATACAGAATCCAAAAGGCAAAGTAAAGAAAGACAGAGAGTGGGTGAAGAAATGTCATGTCTATGCAGTCTCACTCTCTGTCTCGGCCTCAGTACTTGGAGTGACTCCCTGAAGTGAAGCAATGGTCCCCGGAGTATTGTTGTTTTGGTACTCATTGTTTGCCTCTGCAGCAAGATTAGCTGCAATCATCTATTCTATCTCATAAGCTGCTCCGAAGGCCCGTATAGCATTAACTGAACTTCAAGCCCACAGAGGCACATTAGGGTCAATGGGAAGTCGTCTCTTTACCCTGGCTTCCTCGGTATATTTCCTTTTTCTGGCTAGATCTAATTTCTTTTCATCTCTCTTAAACTCTCGTGCTCTTACATGTTGGGGTGGCATGTCCCTTCCCGTAACTTTTGGTCTAGCCATTTCTGCAAAAGACTTCGAGGAAAGTTAGACAATATTTTAAGTGGGGGTAAAGGGAATTCTGGGTGTAGAATAGCTTCACCAAACCAGTTGGCGAAGGACTCATCCATTAAGGCAATTCACTGAAAATGATGCACAGAAGGTGCAGGGGTGCAGACAAAGGGAGAACAAGGAGTCTTTTGGCGAGTCTCTAAGTGAGCTTAGCGGCATTAGGCTCACCGCCGAACATTACAGATCGATTAGTGTATGTAACATTCAGTTAAAGGCAGAATGGTGGCATTAGGCGAACCGACGAGCAATTTGGCGAGTTTGTTCATCTCGCCGAACAGCCAAACGTGTCTATTTTCAACCTATTTCTTTCAAATTTCACCCTGCAACCCAGATAACGGAATTTAGACTCAAATGATAAAATTTCAATGATAAACCATAGAAGGTTCACCTTTTCACCCACGTAAAAAAAGTTTTCAACTCAAAGCACAGTCAAATGGGAGTCCCTCAAATCACGCGAAAGCTACTTAATCATAATCCATAATACATGCAATCCCAACAACTCAAAAACTCAGCAGAGATTTTATACTACCAATCACTATGTAAATGAGTACAAATTTTGTTAAAATAATTGAGGGGTTTGATTACCAACCTTGGTGCTGAATTAGATTGTACTGAAGTGCTAGGCAACAATGCGATCCAAATCCGTGCACAATTTGACACTTAAAATACTTTAAAAATGCAAGAAATAAAAGGCTAGAGTGCGGGTGTGAGGTTGATAGGACGAATCAGGGAGAGAAAGTGAATGAAATAGAACTTTTAAACCTGTGGTTTGTAAAAACCGTCCAATTTCCGCTCATTTGACGATGTTAGTCAAGTTTGCCCATTCACTTGGTGAACCGCCAAGTGTCTAGTTTCTTCGCCAGCTATAACAGGCTCTGAAACTTATGTGATGATTCTAATCGATGATTTTCATCGAGATCGCCGACATGCTCGGCGATGCACCACTAATTTTCTTCAGACCACCGAGGTTTACAGGATCCAAGCTGACAGTACCTTGAGTCAGACGGCGGAAAGAATCGTGTTCGCCGATCTTGTCGGCGATCCGCCAACTGGACCTATTGTTTGCCTCCATATACTGTTTCAATCACCTCCCTTAATTTAACTTGTACAAACAACACATCATTATTCTACTAGTAATTAGGAAATACTTAAAGGGTTTTGGGTTGCTTTCTAAACAACGCCTTAGTTAACGTCGTGGCAAGACCCAAGTCCACCTTCAGACCTCACTTTTGGGGTTAGCCATAGTATCACTAGATAAGCCCCCTTGTTGTCTTGGATTGAGATGAGACGAGATATGACCCATTTGGATTTTTAACTGCTTGATCGAAACTGAATGAGAGGTGATAGTCTGGATGAGGGTAGAGACGTCTTCTTTCATGCCTTTTAGCATTTTGTCTGACCCTTTAACTTTGTTTAGGATACGCGAGAGCATATCCTCGGACCTACTACCTTCCGAATCCTTGGGCTTCTGACGCTCGTGGGGTGGCACATATCTATCCTTCTCCCCATCTTTCCAATTTGGATTATGGTCTCTCCATTCACGATCTCGATCTTCCAGCCTTCTTCTCTAACCCATCCTTGATTACCACCTTGCCTTGGGTAGTTTGAACGATAGCCCCTGTCTTGGTTATCTAGAAAATTTACTTCCTCGTCATACATGGCTTCAAACTTCATTTCCTCAGGATTTTCACCCCCGACTCCCACAACATTGACACTATGAGAACCAACCCCCATGACATTTTTGGATAAAATGTCAAGCTACGTCATGATCTAGGCCATGTTTTTGTCTCTCTCATTTTCCTTTTCAACCGGCTCCTTAGATAGCTAAAATGTGACCGGTGAAACCCGGTCTTCGTGGGTGTACCACACCCTGTTAATGGTTGTCATGCCATCAAGAAACTGAGCTACTACTGGATATGCTTGTTGCATTAATCTTCTGGCCGAGAGTTGGTCAGCTACTCCTTTGTTTACCGAATCTAGACTCCGGTAGAAGTATTGAAGGAGCACATTATCAGGTAGACCATGGGTTGGGCATTGTAGCACCAATTTCTTAAACCGGAGCCAAGTTTCATGTATAGGCTCTCCTTCAGATGATCAAATCCTCCCACGAAGTGATCGAGTTACGTTGTAACTCAGCTAGCCACTTGCATGCTTCCCCCATCAATGAGAAAGGGAATAGTCTTAATCGAACTGATTCCTGAGAGATGTCCTTCAATGAGAAAGGTCCACACACATCTACGAAGTTTTGAAGATGCATATGTGGGTCCTCATGAGCTAATCCACTGAAAAGTCCCTTTAGTTGCAAAAGTTGCAACATGGTGCTTGTTATGTGGATCACCGCATTTCCCTTTGCTGGAGGTAGACGGATGGCTCCAACACCTCTCATGATATGTGGATCATGGATGTTAGGCTCTTGGACATCGTTGAGGTTGTCAATGTCGTCCTGATGGCCCACTTGGCTCCCGTTACTACCGTTAACACTCATGCCATCCGAAATGCTTACACAATGAACAGAACAAAACTAAAAATTTAATTAGAAAACTACCACTAATAAGAACAAAAACTCTATTAAAACTAAAAATGCTCAAACAACACCACTCCCCGGCAGCGGCGCCATTTTGATTCTTATCGTGACCAACGACACTAACCTATAGTACTAGTGTCTACGATCGTCGATAATATAGTAACCCAACCAAGGGTTGGTGTCATGTCCCAAGGGAGTGGTTTTGAGAATTAGTAGAAAAATAAAATTTAGTTCAGACTAGTCATAGCTAAAGACATTAACGATTAAAAACATTGTAAATAAAAAGGGGGGTGACACAAAAGTGTCAATTAACAAATGGGGGTTTTGTCATAAGTATAATAAAAACAACAAAAATAAGGAAAATCAAGTATGGGGAGAAGTTCTTAGGGTGTGACCGCAATACAAGTTGAGATAAATCGTTAGGTACATGCTTTCCATAGGATATTTGGGAGATAATAGTGACTAGGCTAAGCGTTAGATGGAAATAAGTTCCCTCTCGGACAACTTACCCCGTTTGAAATGCGTTCCTCTTGGACACCCATTTGCCGCATGAAGGCCAGCCTACGCCTTACCCCACTGACTCTCTCGAGCTGAGTGTTAGGATATGGGACTAGGGCTCACCCTCTCGGGATGGACCTCATGTCGACCCACTCCTTAGACCATCAGTCTAGCGGTCTTGGTTTCGCGACCTCCCTCTCGGGTAAGCCGAAAACAAATGGGTGGGTATTTGCAACTACAAACCCATTAAATTAAACCGCAACTACTAGGTGAAATCACCATTAAAATACATTTGTCCTATCAGCAAACAAGACCCAACAACAATATCAACACATACTTGCTAAATCACACCCCAAGAATGGGATTTTTAGCCACACATCAAGAAATAACAAAATACACCTAAAATGATACTAAAATCAAATGGGTATAAGGAATTGAACCTTGATTTAAGCAAAAAAAGAAAAATAGAGAAAACCCACTTTCAACTTGGAGAAGAGGAAATCCTTCTTTCTCCAAGTCTCCCAAAAACCCTCTCCAAACTTGAGAGAAAATATCTCAAAAAGTACTATTCTATTATGGAAATTAAAATAAATGTTTGACTCCTAAAAAAATAATAACAAGTTTAGTATTTATAGACTTCAAAAAATAGTGTTGGCGGATCTTTCGGCGAGGTTAGTCCGAATCACCGATTAACTCGGCGATTCGCCCTGTGGTGTAGTTCGTCGCCGTCTTGCACTAGCCTTCAGCATGGTCGTGCTCTTTGTCATTGGGCGAGATAGTACTGCTTCACAGAATTATTCGGTGAAATGCCGACTACTACTTTCATCGCCTTTTTGATCCTGCTCCTTCAGGGCTTCGTGTACTTGAACAAAGGGTGGAGTGCGTCCCTTCGGCAAATCGCCAAGTGTGCTTGGCAATGCTCAAGCTTCAGCTTCTTCGTTCTTTTCAACCTTTTTGTTCCTTTTTGCGCCTAAGTGTCCATGCTTCCACTAAAACTTCAAATACCTGAAACTTAAGAGTTTTCATCAGATATTGAGACAAAATAAGCATTTGAGGACACTATTCCTATCAAAATAAAGCCCTAAATGAGTCCAATTTGTGGACTCCTCAGATATCATCGATAAAGATGATAACGAACAAGTCCAAATATTATTTGAACACCCTTTTCATTAAGTTCATGAAGGTTGTCTTCGGGATATCAGAATCTCGGACTCTGTGCTGATGATAGCCAGATTTGAGGTCTATCTCAGAAAAGCAACTAGCATCCTGAAGTTGGTCGACCAAGTCATCAATCCTGGGGATGTGATATTTATTCTTGATTGTGAGTTTATTCAATTGCCGATGGTCAATGCACATTCTGAGGGAACCGTTTTTCTTTTACAAGAAAAACATTGGAGCACTGATGAGTCCACGATTTGGACTCATTTAGGGCTCTATTTTAATATATTTAGTTTCCTCAAATGCATATTTGGTCTCAATAACTGATGTAAATACTTGAATTTCAGGTATTTGAACTTAGGGACAAAACATGGACACTAAGGAACAAAAAAGAACAAGGCAGCCGAAAGAACAAAGAAAAGAATGCCTGAGGATCGCCTAAGCCATTGGGCGAGTCGTCGAATGGCCTTGGCCTTGCCCAATGTTCCAGTGTGCCAAGCCCTATTGGACAAAATCAAATAGGCGATAGAAAGGAGCAGTCGGTGAGTCACTGAACGGTTCCGCGAGGCAGTGCCATATCGCCCAAAGTTACAAAACTTGAAATTGCTGAAGGACAATGAAGAAAGGCGATGAACCAGACCAAAAGGGCGGATCGCCGAGTGAATCGGCGATCCCGACTAACTGCGTCGAGTGATCCTTCGCAACATAATTTTTGACAACTATAAATACCTATTTGAATTTTTAGTTTAGTATCAAGTGTTACATTTCAAAAAGGAAGTTTTATTTTTTTAGAAACCATTTTTTAGAATTACTCAGTTTTAGAACTTAGTTTTTGGAGACAATTTTTCCTTAGCTTTGAAGAGTTGAAGATTTCCATTTTTTGAGTAATCGAAAGTGGGTATTGAAGATTCCTCATCTTTGACGTGTTTAAAGACAATATTTATCGTACCCATTTGATGGAAACACTTTTTGGTATTGATTTTTATCTCTTTACTATGTCTAGCTAAAACCCCATTCTTGGAGTGTGATTTTGTGAATAGTTGAGTTTACTGCTGGTTGTTCCTAATTGATTATTTATTCGCTGTTTAGAGGGTGATTTCATTCAGTAGTTGTGTTTGAATTAAATGGGGTTGTAGTTGCAAATACAATTTTATCTTCGTGTTTTTGACTTGCTCGAGAAAGAAGTTTTAGAACCAAAATTACTGAATCGATAGACAGTGGTTATTGGGTTGTCGCGGGTTCAGCTCGAAAGAGTGAATCCTAAACCCTCTCCCACACATTCAGCTCGATTGAATAAACTAAGGTGAATGATGAGCTTCATTGCCGAGTGAATGAACTAAGGTGAAGGATGTGCTTCATTGCCGCTTATCAGTGTTTGAGAGAAACTGATTTGATTCAGAGTAAATTGTTCGAGAGAAAATTTACGCCCACTAAAGTCTAGCCTAGTTACTAATTTGCAGCGAGTTACTATCAATAGCATTTACCTGGCTGTGTATTTTAGCGCATATTCCTATCACATCCCAAGAATCCCGTCTCCATATTTGCACTTTCGCTTTAATTGTCATTTTAGTTGATAATTGATTACAAAACCCCCTTCGATAATTGACACTTGTGTCACCCTTTTTAATTTATCATGTTTTTACTCGTTAATGTCTATAGCTATGATTAACTTGATCACATTTTAGCTTTTCTATTGATTCTCAATTACAAACCGCTCCCTGTGGGAACGATCCTAACCCTTGGTTGGGTTATATTACTATTGAACGACCGTGGACACTTAGTATTGGATGAATCACCCAGATACGTCAAGTCAAAATGGCACCGCTGCCGGGGAGTGGTGCTAATTGAGAATTTTTAGTTAAGTTGGATTTTGTTCTTGTTAGTTATAGCTCTACTTACTTCATTTTTTGTTTTGTTTTACTTGTTTGTGTGTTGAAACAAGGAAAATGAGTGTAAAGGGTGAAAACGTTAACCAAATAGATCACCCCTTGTTGAGGTTGTTGAACTTTAGGGATAACCTCCTAACATTCCAGCAATTGGAAAGTGAGACTATCCATGATATGTGGTCGAGATTTAAGGCAGTGCTACAACGGGATAACCTCCTAACATTCCAGACAAATTACTGCTAGAATGCTTCTATAGCGGCCTTGTCCCGAAAATAGAAGCGCTGCTGATCAACTTTTTGCAGGTTGTTTGATACGACAACCATATGGATTAGTAGCCCAACTCCTTGATGGCATGGTTAAAACCAACAAGGAAGCAGAAAAGGACGAACAATGGGCTGCATTGTTGGTTCAGTTGGATGATCTGTCCAAGAAGGTAATGAAGTTGGAAGCAAGGTTTAAAAAGAAGAGCAAGTACCTTCCCCCTCGCAAGTGTAAAAAGATGAAGCATCATAAGGGTGGACAAAATGGAGAGGTCCTCTCACTCATTCTACATAAAATCGAGGAACAAGATAGAGTGTTGAATGAGATAAAAGAGAATGTCGAAATGCTGAATCAAATGACGACCTCCCATTCCATGATCATTCAGCTACAAGACGCCCAAATAGGCCAAGTGCTGTCATGTCTCTAATCACAGCATAAAGAGGGGTTACCTAGTGATACTATGGCTAACCCCGAGAATGAGGTTTGAATGGTGACTTGTGTCATGCCATGACGTTAACTAAGGTGCTGTTTGGGAGGCAACCCAAAACCCTTTATTGCTTTATTTTTGTTTTAGAAATAATGGTGCATTGATTGTGCAGGTTAAAATGTGGAGAGTGTTTGAAAATTGCAGGTTGGCGAGCCAAAAAGTCCGCGTCGCGGAAATGCTTAAGATTTTTAGTCTTCAGATATTCTGTAATGACCCTCCAGGTCATTTTTAAATTAAAGCATTCATTCCATCGTTTAGAGCGTTCCTGTAGCGACCCCAAGTCATTTATGACTTGCTGGCACTGACTGTTCGGTCGCCTAGTCGTTCGTTTGGGTTTTAAACCCGTTTCCCTGTTTTGGAGATTTTTTTAACTTGAAAAGTTGACTTTGGTCATAAATTCAGGTAAAAGACCTCAGAATAAAATTCTGACGATTCCATCAGCTCCGGAATGGCCAAATTTGGCTAGTAAAATGCACAACATGAGTATCGAGGCAATCGATACGAGTTTAGGGCCATTTGACGTTTTTGCCCCTGCAATTTGGCCTATAGTTGACTTTGGTCAACCTTCTTGGAAGACGTTCTCAAATGAAAATTCTGACAGCTAGGTTAGCTTAGGAATATCGATTTTGGTCTAGAACGACCCTTTGTTCAATTTCCGAGGCTTTAGATGCCCGTTGTGGAATCTAGCTCAAAACAATACTTGGTGTGGGATCCACTTTTTATCGAAGCGATTCCCAATGGAAATTATGACTTCACTGTTGAGTCCGAAACATCATTTCCAATCAGATTCCATATATGGTTTGTGTTGTTCCGACTCCGAACGAGTCCGGAACATCGAAATTTAAGTTTGAAGAGTTGTTGAATTCCAACGCGGTGGTGACGTTGCAGAGCCACGCGATGCCACGTGGCAGCGTGTTGAAATCTAGAAATTTCCAGATTTAAGGACAATTATCGTCCATTTTTTTTCCTCATCTTCAAACATAGATATCTCCTCCATTTTAAGCTCAAATTAGGTGATTCAAAAGGCTAATTTCAAGAGAATTTCATGGAGAATCTAGAGGTGAGCTCAGAAACGTGAGGAGAGACTATGTTTGAGGTAAGAAATCGAATTTAGCTACTTCTAGAGTGATTTTCGGAATGAATTTTTGATGAACTTTGAAAGGTTATATCTTGATCATCTTAGGTCCGTTTTGAGTCATTCTTGAGGCTAACTTGTAGATTTTTTCACAAGGATCGTCGTGGTATAATCTGTTTTGGTTGGAAGGGTCTCGTTTTTCCAGAAATTGGTGATCAAGGGGCTGCCAAGTCGTAAGTCAAGACTTATTAATGATTTTAATTGTTGGGACTGATTTGCTATGTTTTAGGCATCTTTTTGTGCTAAATTTTGGGGTATTAGTTTAGTAAATTATTTGGGACGTTTTCACGGATTCGTTTACGGGATTCCAATTGTGGGTCCCACAATCCCGTTTTAGACCCAATTTTGGGTCCGTCTCCGAAAAATATAATTTTAGTGTCAACATATTCGTAATGACGAGGTGATTAACCTTTTGATAGTGGGGAAGCATTTGGAGACCGTTCGGAGGGGAAAAGCTCCGGTACCGTGAGTTGGAGCACGCGTGATCAGTTTTCAGGTAGGCTATGGTTTTCCCCTCGTGAGATTGAGCATGTTTAGGCAATTTTTTATTGATTTGCTTGAGTATGGAGTGGTTCGGGTGTCGAGCATGCTAAATTTATATAATTCCTGCCTTAGACCTTATTTCGGGAAATTGTTGGATCATGACAGCACGACTCTTGATATTATTGAACATCCATACCTTGTGGTGTATATGATAATATTGATTTGAAGTAGGTTTGGCCTTAGTCTCGTCTTAGACTAGTGTTGCCATAGACTTGCGAGGCTTCAGATGTCGTTGAGCAGTAGAACTTTTTCCAACGTCACTTCGGACGGTCAGCTCCTTGTAGACTGATATAGAAGACTTGAGTCTGATGTTCTGAGCCTTAGCTAGGCGGTAACTCAGCTTACCTGTGATATGATTTTGGCTACAGTACCCGGTTAGAGTCCGTGGTCCAGCTTACCTGTGATCTAATTTTGGCTACAGTACTCGGTTAGAGTACGTGGTCCAGCTTACCTGTGATCTAATTTTTGCTGCAGTGCCCGGTTAGAGTCTGTGGTCCAGCTTACCTGTGATCTAATTTTGGCTACAATACCCGGTTAGAGTCTGTCGTCCAGCTTGCCTGTGATCTGATTTTGGCTATAGTACCCGGTTAGAGTCCGTGGTCCAGCCCACCCGTGTCTAACCTTTGTCTACAGCACCCGGTTCGAGTCTGTGGTCCAGCCCATATAGGTTGACTCATTAGCTATAGTACCCGGTTCGAGTCCGTGGTCCAGCTTGCACGTGGTGCATTCCCAATTCCTTACTGAAGCTTCAGTTTAGTCCTGATTACTGTCATCTGTAGGTTGAGGTTTTGGAGGTTTGAGATGTTCCGATTAAAGTTCGGGACGCAATGAGATCTTGGAATATAATTAGGAATAGTTCAGTTAACATCCGAAAATTGGTAATATTGTGATAGACCTTCTAGCTGCATTATTTTACTTCAACTGCCGGTACATCTGCCGGTGCATCTGCCGGGCTTATGGGGGTCCGTGCAGGTGGTTTCTTTTATTGTGCACGAGCGTACCCGTCGGGTTTATGGGAGCCCGGCGGAGTTAGTTAGATTCCTTGTCTTTGTTTCCTGTACGCTCGTGTACATACCCACATTTACTACTCTTTTACCCTTAATTGTGACCCTTTATTTGCATTTCAGTTCACTTTTGCTTATCTTGCTCCGTCGGCCTGAGACCTACTGGGTACCTATTGTTTTGTTACTTATACTATACTCTGCATCTATTTTCGTGATGCAGGTCCGAGTACTAGCTACCGACGTTGATTCGAGTCAGCTGCGGTCGTAATCGAAGGCAAGGGTGAGCACACAACGTCCGTGATTTGCCCGTCTCCTTCTGTACTTACTTTTGCTTGTCTTTTGCTTTTTTAGACAACTTGTTTCTGTGGTTCACTTTTAGGACTTGTACTTTTGTTAGCAGATCTGTACTTGTGACTTCCAGGTTTTGGGAGAAATTCATTTTGTGTAGATATGTCTAGTCGCTTCCACCCATTCATTGCATGTTCTTGTTATATTTATTACTATTTTAGGTTGATTGATTGGTTTTCTACCCTAACATCCCATTACTTCGAGTTTCGGGATATGGGTCGGCTTGCCTACTGGTGGGTCATATAGTAGGCGCCATCAGGACCTGAGAAATTGGGTCTTGACAAATTGGTATCAGAGCCCCAGGTTCGTCGGTCTCACTTGTACAGAGCTAACGTCAAGTAGAGTCTTGCAGATCGGTACGGAGACGTCCGTTACTTATCTTCGGGAGGCTACAGGATGTCTTTAGGAATGTGTCGCTTTTGTATCACTGTCGTGCACTGTGTGTCTTATCGGTTTCTAAAAATCTTACTTGTTCCACTCTTTTACGGGGATGGCTCGCACGCGTGTTAGGTCCCAAGTTAGGGGTAGAGGCCGACCTCGAGGTCGTGCTAGAGCTATAGCACCAGCCCAGGACCGAGAGCAAACTCCGGAGCCGGTGATAGAGCCACCAGCAGCTCCAGCACAACAGTAATCGATGGGCCCAGGACTAGCCCAGCCACCGCCCGAGCCTGTGGCAGCTCCAGGTATACAGGCGATGCTCGTACAGATAATAGCTGCCATTGGGGGTATGCAGCAGGCCCCAGCTCCAGCCGCTCCAGTACCGCAGGGCCAACCTGCACCAGCGGCACCGATTGTTCAGCCTGACGAGTTGGAGGGCATCGTGCCACTTCGGGAGCAGAAGATGCTCGGGGTGTTCCTTAGACTATCACCGCCGAGGTTTTCTGGGGCTGTGGGTGAGGATGCCCACGAGTTTCTACTTACTTACCACGAGCGGCTACAGACTTTGGGTGTAGTGGAGTCGAGAGGAGCAGACTTCATCGCTTACCAGCTAGACGGTCCCACCAGGCATTGGTGGTATACATGCTTAGAGACCAGGCCAGCTTGGTTTCCACCGGTCACATGGACTGAGTTTTCAAAGGCCTTCTTGGCCCGATTTATTCCCAGGAGCATTAGAGATCAGCTAAGAGATCAGTTTGCTCGGTTAGAGCAGGGCTCCATGACAGTATCAGAGTATGAGGCCCGATTCCATGAGCTCTCCAGGAATGCCGCCATGATATTACCTACTAAGGAGGAGACAGTTCGTTGTTTTGTTCGGGGTTTGAGACTGCAGTTGCGGATTGAGACTCAGTCTTTAGTCTCAGCGGGCCGCTCATTTCTGGATGTAGTGGACAATGTCCGCACTATTGAGCAGCTCTGTCACGAGGCCAAAGGGGGCAGCGACAAGAGAGCTAGACAGGAGGATAGTACCCCTTTCAAGCCTCTCTCCAAGCATCGGAGGGTGATCAGCACCGCCATATTGGTTTTAGTGCCGGTCCTAATCGGGGCCGAGATAGTTCACAGATGGGTTCTTCTGGCTGGGGTAGCCGACCTCCAGCTCTCAGTCGACAGTCCCAGGGGTGCTATGAGTGTGGGGTGTTAGATCATTGGGCCCGCGAGTGTCCCCATCGCAGGTTAGCCTTACCCGCTCCACAGGCAGCTAGGCATGCGCCGCCATCACCTCCAGCTAGAGGCGGAGGCCAGGGACAAGACCGCAGGGGTGGTCACCTGGGTATACGGGGTGGTCCCCGAGGAGGCAGGTTAGGGGGC
>NW_006238939.1:2806747-2807434 GCF_000226075.1 Solanum tuberosum | reverse complement strand
GGTCCTACCGTTGATTCGGTACCTATTGTTCGAGAGTTTACAGATGTGTTTCCTGCCGATCTGCGTGGTCTCCCTCCTGATCGTGACATTGACTTTGCTATTGAAGTAGAGCCGGGCACTAAGCCCATTTCTATACCACCGTACCGTATGGCCCCCGTAGAGCTCAAGGAGCTCAGTGTTCAGATTCAGGATCTCTTAGATAAGGTATTCATTCGGCCTAGTGTATCGCCTTGGGGTGCCCCAGTACTCTTCGTGAAGAAGAAGGACGGTACTATGCGATTGTGCATCGACTACAGGCAGTTGAACAAGGTGACGGTGAAGAACCGTTACCCCATGCCTAGGATTGATGATCTATTTGACCAACTTCAGGGTGCCGTGGTATTTTCTAAGATTGATTTAAGATCCGGCTACCATCAGTTGAGGATTAGGGCAGCAGATGTCCCTAAAACTGTGTTTAGGACTCGTTACGGCCACTATGAGTTCCTAGTGATGCCTTTTGGGTTAACTAACACCCCTGCCGCGTTCATGGACTTGATGACTAGGGTGTTTAGGCCGTACTTGGATTCGTTTGTCATAGTCTTCATAGATGACATTCTAGTATACTCGCGGAGCTGGGAAGAGCATGAGCAGCATTTGAGGATAGTGCTCCAGACTTTGAGAGGCCAGCGACTTTATGCCAAGTTCTCA
>NW_006238939.1:2779045-2806457 GCF_000226075.1 Solanum tuberosum | reverse complement strand
GGGACTTGAGACAACACTACTGGTGGAGCGGCATGAAGAGAGATATTGCGGATTATGTATCGCGTTGCTTGAGTTGTCAGCAGGTTAAGGCCGAGCATTTTAGGACTGTTGACGAGCTTCAGAGATTCCCCATTCCTGAGTGGAAATGGGAGAGGATCACCATGGACTTCGTTGTAGGATTATCCCGCACTTGCCGTGGTCTTTATAGTATTTGGGTCATCGTGGATCGATTGACCAAGTCATCACACTTCATTCCTGTCCATACTTCCTACAGTGCTGAGAGGTTAGCCCGTATCTACATTCTAGAGGTGGTTCGTCTTCATGGTGTGCCTGTTTCCATCATCTCAGACCGGGGACCACAGTTCACATCTAGCTTCTGGAGGACCTTCCAGGATGAGTTTGGTACCCGTGTTGACCTTAGTACAACTTTCCACCCGCAGAATGATGGTCAGTCGGAGCACACGATTCAGGTTCTTGAGGACATGTTGCGGGCTTGTGTTATGGATTTTGGGGGTCAGTGGGACCAGTATTTGCCTTTGGCAGAGTTTGCGTACAACAACAGCTACCACTCGAGTATTCAGATGGCCCCATTCGAGGCCTTAAATGGTAGGCGTTGTCGCTCTCCAGTTGGTTGGTTTGAGTCTACAGCGCCCAGGCCGCACGGTACAGACTTGATGCGATAGGCTTTAGATCATGTGAGGGTGATTCAAGATAGGCTCAGGACAGCCCAGAGTAGACATCAGAGTTATGCAGACCGTAGGCGTCGACTGTTGAAATTTGTTGTTGGTGATAGAGTATTCCTCCGTGTGTCGCCCATGAAGGGTGTAATGAGATTTGGGAGGCGGGGCAAGCTTAGCCCCAGGTATATAGGTCCTTTTGGAATATTGAGGACAGTTGGAGAGGTCACATATGAGTTCGCTTTGCCCCCGGCCTTTTCAGCTATTCACCCAGTTTTTCATGTTTCGATGTTGCGCCGGTATGTTCCAGATGAGTCCTATGTGATTCAGTATTATGCAGTTGACTTGGATGACATTTTGAGATACATTGAGGAGCCAGTTGCTATTTTGGCCAGAGATGTCAGACGGTTGGGTTCTAGAGCCATTCCTGTGATTAAGGTCCATTGGAGACATCGTCCAGTTGAGGAGGCTACCTGGGAGACCGAGCATGAGATGCGGGCGTAGTTCCCCGACTTATTTGAGCCTTTAGGTACTTCTTGACTCTTACTTTTGCGGACGAAAGTTACTTTTAGTAGTGGATATTGTAATGACTCTCCAGGTCATTTTTAAATTAAAGCATTCATTCCATCATTTAGAGCGTTCCTGTAGCGACCCCAAGTCATTTATGACTTGCTGACACTGACTGTTCGGTCCCCTGGTCGTTCGTTTGGGTTTTAGGCACGTTAACCTGTTTTGGAGATTTTTCTAACTTGAAAAGTTGACTTCGGTCATAAATTCAGGTAAAAGACCTCAAAATAAAATTCTGACGATTCCATCAGCTCCGGAATGGCCAAATTTGGCTAGTAGCATGGTCAACACGAGTATCGAGGCAATCCGTACGAGTTTAGGGCCATTTGACATTTTCGCCCTTGCAATTTGGCCTATAGTTGACTTTGGTCAACCTTCTTGGAAGACGTGCTCAGATAAAAAATCTGACAGCTAGGTTAGCTTAGGAATATCGATTTTGGTCTAGAACGACCCTTTGTTGACTTCCCGAGACTTTAGATGCCCGTTGTGGAATCTGGCTCAAAACGATACTGGGTGTGGGACCCACTTTTCATCGATGCGATCTCCAATGGAAATTCTGAATTCACCGTTGAGTCCGAAACATCATTTCCAATCAGATTTCATATATGGATTGTGTTTTTACGACTCCGAACGAGTCCGGAACATCGAAATTTAAGTTTGAAGAGTTGTTGAATTCTAACGCGGTGGTGACGTGGCAGATCCAGGCGACGCCACGTGGCAGCGTTGTTGAAATCTGGAAATTTCCAGATTTAAGGACAATTTTCGTCCATTTTTTTCCTCATCTTCAAACATAGATATCTCCTCCATTTTAAGCTCAAATTAGGTGATTCAAAAGGCTAATTTCAAGAGAATTTCGTGGAGAATCTAGAGGTGAGCTCAGAAACGCGAGGGGAAGCTTAGTTTGAGGTAAGGAATCGAATTTAGCTACTGCTAGAGTGATTTTCGGAATGAAATTTTGTTAAACTTTGAAAGGTTAGATCTTGATCATCTTAGGTCCGTTTTGAGTCATTCTTGAGGCTCAATTGTAGAGTTTTCCACAAGGATCGTCGTGGTATAATCTGTTATGGTTGGAAGGGTCTCGTTTTTCCATAAATCGGTGATCAAGGGGCTGCCAAGTCGTAAGTCTAGACTTATTAATGATTTTAATTGTTGGGACTGATTTGCTATGTTTTAGGCTTCTTTTTGTGCTAAATTTTGGGGTATTAGTTTAGTAAAGTATTTGGGACGTTTTCACGGATTCGTTTTCCGGATTTCAATTGTGGGTCCCACAATCCCGTTTTAGACCCAATTTTGGGTCCGTCTCCGAAAAATATAATTGTAGTGTCAACATATTCGTAATGACGAGGTGATTAACCTTTTGATAGTGGGGAAGCATTTGGAGACCGTTCGGAGGGCAAAAGCTCCGGTACCATGAGTTGGAGCACGCGTGATCGGCTTTCAGGTAGGCTATGGTCTTCCCCTCATGAGATTGAGCATGTTTATGCAATTGTTTATTGATTTTCTTGAGTATGGAGGGGTTCGGGTGTCGAGCATGCTAAATTTCTATAATTCCTGCCTTAGACCTTATTTCGGGAAATTGTTGGATCATGACAACATGACTCTTGATTTTATTGAACATCCATACCTTGTGGTGTATATGATAATATTGATTTGAAGTATGTTTGGCCTTAGTCTCAGCTTAGACAAGTGTTGCCATAGACTTGCGAGGTTTTGGATGTCGTTGAGCAGTACAACTTTTTCCGACGTCATTTCGGACGGTCAGCTCCTTGTAGACTGATATAGCAGACTTGAGTCTGATAGTCTAAGCCTTAGCTAGGCGGTAACTCAGCTTACCTGTGATATGATTTTGGCTACAGTACCCGGTTAGAGTCCGTGGTACAGCTTACCTGTGATCTGATTTTGGCTACAGTACCCTATTAGAGTCCGTGGTCTAGCTTACCTATGATCTGATTTTGGCTACAGTACCCGGTTAGAGTCCGTGGTCCAGCTTACCTGTGATCTGGTTTTGGCTACAGTACCCGGTTAGAGTCCGTGGTCCAGCTTACTTATGTCCAGGCTTAGCTACAGTACCCGGTTAGAGTCCGTGGTCCAGCTTACCTGTGATCTGGTTTTGGCTACAGTACCCGGTTAAAGTCTGTGGTCGAGCTTACCTGTGATCTGATTTTGGCTACAGTACCTGGTTAGAGTCCGTGGTCCAGCCCACCCGTGCCCGACCTTTGGCTATAGCACCCGGTTCGAGTCTGTGGTCCAACCCATATAGGTTGACTCATTAGCTATAGTACCCGGTTCGAGTCTGTGGTCCAGCTTGCACGTGGTGCATTCCCAATTCCTTACTGAAGCTTCAGTTTAGTCCTGATTACTCTCATTTGTAGGTTGAGGTTTTGGAGGTTGGAGATGTTTCGATTAAAGTCCGGGACGCAATGAGATCTTGGAATATAAATAGGAATAGTTCAGTTAACGTTCGAAAATTGGTAATATTGTAACAGACCTTCTAGCTGCATTATTTTACTTCAACTGTCGGTGCATCTGCCGGGCTTATGGAGGTCCGTGCAGGTGGTTTCTTTTATTGTGCACGAGCGTACCCGTCGAGTTTATGGGAGCCCGGCGGAGTTAGTTATATTCCTTGTCTTTGTGGCCTGTATGCTCGTGTACATACCCACATTTACTACTCTTTTACCCTTGATTGTGACCCTTTATTTGCATTTCAGTTCACTTTTACTTATCTTGCTCCGTCGGCCTGAGGCCTACTGGGTACCTGTTGTTTTGGTACTCATACTACACTCTGCATCTATTTTCGTGATGCAGGTCCGAGTACTAGCTACCGACGTTGATTCGAGCCAGCTGCGGTCATAATCGGAGGCAAGGGTGAGCACACAACGTCCTGGATTTGCCCATCTCCTTCTGTACTTACTTTTGCTTGTCTTTTGCTTTTTTAGACAGCTTGTTTCTGTGGTCCACTTTTAGGACTTGTACTTTTGTTAGCACCTCTGTACTTGTGACTTCTAGGTTTTGGGAGGAATTCATTTTGTGTAGATATGTCTAGTCGCTTCCTCCCGTTCATTGCATGTTCTTGTTATTTTTATTACTATTTTAGGTTGATTGGTTGGTTTTCTACCCTAACATCCCATTACTTCGAGTTCCGGGATATGGGTCGGCTTGCCTACTGGTGGGTCATATAGTAGGCGCCATCAGGACCTGAGAAATTGGGTCTTGACATATTCACCCCATCTCCGCTTCACGGAGAGGATACGAAGTCCTCTGCCCCAAAAAATAATTTTGTGCGAAAAAATAAATTTCACCCTCCACATCGCACCCGAGCTCTCTAATTTGTATATTCGCTCATTTCTTATTATCAACTATCAATGCCTCCATAAATTATCTAGAAATCCTACATATCCAATTATTGACTCTTAAATTCACATTTCAAATTCAAGTAAAGATTAAGAGTAATTTTGACAAAGTCTTTTGAGTAACTTTTGGGAAGTCATTTGCAATTATTCACCGATCACAAGTGTCTTTAGTATGTATTCAGTCAGAAATAGCTTAATATTAGACAGAGGAGGTGGTTGCAGTTACTCAAGGATTATGACATGATTATTCTCTATTACCCAAGTAAGGCTAATGTTGTTGCTTATGCTTTGAGCATGTTGTCTAAGGGTAGTACTACCTATGTCGAGGAAGGCAAGAAAGAATTAGCAAAAGATCTGCACAAACTTGCACGATTGGGAGTCCGCTTGTTGGATTCCAACGAAGGTGGAGTGGTGGTGCTGAATGGGGCTCAATCATCACTAGTGTCTGAAGTAAAAGAGAAACAAGACAAAGACCCAATTTTGCTTGAACTAAAAATAAAGGTTCATAAGCAGAAAGTGATGGCTTTTGAACAAGTGGGAGATGGTGTGTTGAGGTATCAATGTAGATTGTGTGTACAAAAGGTGGATGAACTCCAAGAGAGGATCATGGAGGAAGCTCATAACTTTGGATATTCAATTCATCCCGGGTCCACAAAGATGTATCGTGAGTTGAGAGAGGTCGATTGGTTAAGTAGTATGAAGAGGTGTATTATAGAGTTCAGTAAGTGCCGGAATTGCCAACAAGTCAAGGTAGAGCACCAAAGGCCCGGTGGTATGGCTCAGAACATAGATTTTCCGAAATAGAAGTGGGAGATGATCAATATGGATTTAATTACTTGTTTTCCACGGTCTCGCAAACAACATAATTTGATTTGGGTGATTGAAGGTCGGATGACTAAATAATCCCATTTTTTGCTAGTAAAGACTACTTATTCAACCGAAGATTATGCCATATTATATATTTAAGAGATAGTGCGACTTCATGGAGTCCATGTATCCATCATTTCATTTAGAGGTTCACAATTCACCGCTCAGTTTTTGAAGTCTTTCCAAAAAGGTTTTCGGTTCGAAGGTAAATTTGAGTACTACTTTTCATCCTCAGATGGATGGCCAAGTAGAGCGCACCATTCAGACATTATAGGATATGTTGAGGGCATGTGTGATAAATTTCAAAGGTAGTTTGGATGATCACTAACCTCTCATAGAGTATTCTTACAATAATAGCTATCACTCTAGTATCCAAATGGCTCCTTATGAGACTTTTTATCGGAGAAGATGTAGATCTCCTATGGGATGGTTTGAGGTTGGTAAAGTTGAGTTGATAGGGCCATATTTGGTTCATCAAGCCATGGAGAAGGTGAAGATTATTCTAGAGAGGTTGAAAACAGCGCAAAGTCATCAAAAATCTTATACAGATGTTAGGAGAAGAGACTTGGAGTTTGAGGTTGATGATTGGGTTTACTTGAAGGTTTCACCCATGAAGGGTGTTATGAGATTTGGCAAGAAAGGGAAGCTCAGTCCCTGGTACACTGGTCCTTGCAGGATATATGATGTTTGCGTAATCAAGACACAACTTCCAATGCAAGTGTCTATGATCGCACAATAGTATAGTAACCCAACCAAGGGTTGGGGTCGAGTCCCAATGGAGCAGTTTCTAAAAATTAGTGATTAGGCACGAAAGTGCTAAACCTAACCGTAGCTAAAGACTTTATCGACCTGAAGACATGACAAATGAATGGGTTTGACACGAGTGTCAGTTATCAATGCGGGGGGGGGGGTTATAAACAAGTAAAGAGAAAAATCAACAAAAATGCAAAGAGTATAAATCAAGGAGATGAGATTCTTGGGATGTGATAGGAATACGAGATAAACTAAAACTATTGGGTCCATGCTTTTGATAATAAATCCGGTGAATATTTGTGACTAGGCTAGACTATAGTGGGGGTAAATTCTCTCTCAAGCAACGTACCCCGAATCAAATGGGTTCCTCTCGGACACCAACTTGCCGCATGACGAACAAGCTTTGCCTTAGCCCACTCACTTTCTCGAGCTGAACCTCATGTCGACCCACTCCCACCAGCCATCAATTTAGTAGTCTTAGTTTTACGACCTCTCTCTCGAGTAAGCCGAAAACATAAAGGTGAAATCATATTTGCAACTACAATTTCATTAAGTTCCACCACAACTACTAAACGAAATCACATTTACACGACAAATAAACCATCAACAAGCAAGACCCAACAAATAATCTAAACCATATTCACAAAATCACACCCCAAGAATTGGGGTTTTAGCTAGACATGCAAAAGAGGTAAAAAAATATATCAATCTTAGTTTCCATCAATGCGTATGCAAGATTAAGTCTTAAAACAAGTCAAAAGTAAAGAGTCCACAAGATCCAAATCCAAAATCTTGGAGTTGAAACCCTTTGAATCTTCAAGTCCTTCAAAACCCTCTCTAAGCTTAGAGAGAATATTCTAAGTCTGATATTAAAACTTACTAATAAAACTTGATAATAATAATTCTCCTCTGATACTCGGCTATAAAACTTCAGTTAGTAGTTATAGTTTTCAAAAATCTTTGCTGCAGTGGATCATTCGGCATTGTTAGTCGAGATCGCCGATCAACTCGGCGATCCGCCCCTTGGTAGGTTTTATCGCCATCTTGTTCTATCCTTCAGCATCATCGTGTTTTGATCATTAGGCGACATAGTATAGTTTCACAGAACTGCTCGGTGATACACCGACTGCTCCTTTTCACTGCCGATTTGATCCTTTCCTTTAGGGCTCAGTACACTGGAACAAAAGGCGAGGATAAGACCTTTTGGCGATTCGCCGAATGGGTTCGACGATTCTTAGAACTTCATTTCTTCATTCTTCCACATGCATTTGTTCCTTTTTTGCTAGGTAATGTCCATGCTTTCTCTCAAACTCCAAATACCTGAAACTTTATGGTTTCATCAGATATTGAGATAAAATATAGCATTTGAGGACACTAATTCTATCAAAATATAACCCTAAAAATGAGTCCAATTTGTGGACTCATCAACACCCCAACTTAAACTTTTGCTTGTCCTGAAGCAAACTCAAGTTCAGCTGTTCAAAAAGGGTGTCTCGAACAATGCTACACAAGACTCAATCATGAATGCACACAACATGACTCAATTTACTTATTCAAAGATCAAATGTGCACTCAAAGATTCAAGTTGTGACTTATCAATATCAAAGGATCTCAAGCTCACACTACTTGCTTCAAATGTAAGTTCAAGGTTAACCAAAGTTTTCAAATGCCCTCCCACAAGGAATGATTCCATATTCATACAATGGTTCACAGTTTAAAGCTTCGGAATCAAATGCAATACTCACACTCACAAAGAAGAACACAATGCATAAGTGCACCCATAGGTTTGCCCGTATCTTCCAATCAACATTTGTTTAAGCTCACTCAAGATCAAATGTATGGTCATTTAGGATCATTGACTTTCATCCTCATGAAATGCGGTGCTCACAACACTTTCTTTCCTTTTCCTTCATCATTCTCTTTAGTGCTCGTAAGTCATCCTATTATTCCCTTTCCATGGATTGTTTGGGAACCCCATTTCTTTTGTACTTTATTTTACAACTTTCTTTTTCATTCTTTTTGTTTTCTTTCTCTTTTTTTATATATGGAGGGTTACATTTTTCTCAAAACTATGGATAAGAGGAGACTTTTCTTGCACTTCTTGACTTGCCCTTATCTTTTCATCACACCCCCAACTTAGGCTTTTGGCCTAAGTTGGCTATTCAACTAACCACAACTTCATGAGGATTATGGGTGATAGATAAAGAAAGGTCATTGTTTTCATCAAGTTTCTTCCAAAGAAAGGGAAAGCTCAAGGGTGTTCAAAAGAGGTTCACACACTCACAAGGTAGGTCACAAAATAGGTATATGTCAAATTGGCTCACACTCGTAAAAGTTGCTTAAGATTATATCAAGAGATAGCATCACTTAGTTGACCGGACCAATGGGAAGAATTCTAGGATCTATCATGCATAGTTCACAGGTAAGCTCATCACAGTAGGCATTGACACTATCAGTCAAACAAGACTCCACACTTTTGCTAGTGTGCAATGATCATCACAAGAGACTCAATTCGATACTAAGCTAGTTATAACGAGATGCAAAGAGTTCACATATTGTCTGTGCAACTTTATTTGGCCTCAGCGTAGCCGCACATTCATGTTCATTCAATTGGGAGCACTATTCAAGTCATCAGTATTGATTAGAACCGAGACTCAAATTTTGCAAAAGAACAGCCACATTCAATACATGAGAGGTGGCAAAAAATTTTGGACGCTCAAAATCATTTTGCAATTTTAAAAAAAAGAGCAACAAGCTCAAACATCCACAGAAATAGGTGTAATAACATAATAATAGCTCACAACCCAAAATATATAATCAAAATAAATATGCACAAAGGTGGGATTCACCCCACCACAAATAAAAATCATTTGTCCTCAAATGCGAATAAAAGTATCCAAAAGTAAAAGTAAGTAAGACAGAGAGGGAGGTAAAGAAAAGTCATGTCTATGCAGTCTCTCCATCTATTGGGGCCTCAGTGCCCGGTATAGCAGTGTGGACTTGGGCATCAGTCCCCGAAGTCACCTCAGAGGGAATAGCAATGCCAAATCCACTAGGGGTTGCTGTGGACATCTCAGTCGGCGATGTCTGGATCACCGGCTGCACAATCGTCCCCACAAGATCTGACAAATCTCTAAATATGCTCTGCTCCCAGCTCTCTTTCATCTCCTCCTAATGTACTGCTATCACCTCCTCGTCGGTCTCTGCATCCGACTTCTCATATGATGTGCCACTCCTCTGTACATCTCTGGTGGTAGCCAGAGGAATCCCCGAGGTCTCAAGAGCATACTCATCATCTGCACCCCGCATCAATGAGGTGAAGTTGGTAGACGTTAAATAGTCTACGTCCTTCCTAAAATCTGCCACTTCGGCTTTCAAAGTTGAAACCTCAAATGTCTTTCCCTGTCTGCTCTCACAAGCAATGACTCTAGTAGCTAGATCATCAATAGAGTCCCTAAGGGGGGTCAGTGCAACCAAGATAGGACTATCGATCATCCCTGGAATGGATCTCTCCAATCGAGTCGCTCTCACATCAGCTGAATAGGCCAGCTGTCCCATCTTCAGGATCATGTCCTGAGTAATCCTGACAGTCTAGGAGGAGGAAAAAACACCTGGGACCTGTGAAGAAGAGGAAGGAGAGGATGTACCTGAAGGCTCAGAGGCCGGAGTAGGCGAATGTGCCTCTGCTGGTAACGAGTCAACATCAACTTCTGGGGAAATATTTGCCGGAGCTGCTCTCCTCCTGTCAACCTCCTCTCATCTGAACTCAGACTCAATACGCCGAATGTCAGTGGAGAAAGATGGGGTGACCTCAATATCCCTCGTAGTATCCCAAGGTTCTCTAGCACGCTGGCACAACTCCGTGATCAAGACTGGGAATGGCAGAGAAGTCAGCTTCTACTTGGCCCTCTTGGACATCTATTGTGAAATTAGCTGCCCCAGATCGATACGCCTCCTCGACATGATAGAACCAAGGCAAGCTGCCTTAGGATGGCGTAAAATGGACTCATTCTGGGAAGGCATGATGGTGCTGCTGATGAAACCAAACCAGAACCTGGCAGCGACGTTCAAGTCCCTCTTCTCAATAGGTGCCCATGCATCCATCCACCTCAGGGTGGTGTCAGAAATCAAAGGAGCCAGCCAACCCTTCAGGTCATCTAGGGATTGAACAATAGGCAACACTTTGTAGGGAAGTGTAGAGTGCAGCGGTCTACCTAATACAATGTTAATATATTTGTTGTGGTACTCAACTTTCTTTCCTCTGACCATGACCGACTTTACAGGTCTAAACTTGCTTGCCTTCTTCTTGTTCTTGGGCACCAACTCCCCATAGGCTGTGTAAAATTCCATAACCCAAGAAGGAATGTAAGGGCCTCGGGGTCTTGTGATCTGCTCAAACTCATGGTATCGAAGGATGTCAATCATATCGAGAGGATTGCCCTCCAGCCCCTCGATAGATAATAGCTTCTCCTCTAGGATGGTCCGTACCCCCTCACCTTTCAGTCTATTCAGTAGTCTAGGAAGAGGGACGATAGGGATTGCAGAGGCCATTAGAGGTGTCTGCACTGGCACGGAGTCTGTTGTCAGAGGAGTGGCAGCTGAGGGAATATTAGTGGATGCAGACTGAGATCTGGCCGGGAGTTCATCTATTCAGTTTATCAGAGACTGCACATCTTCTGGTTTTGAAAAATTAGCCTGGGTTTCAATAGCTATTCCTTTTCTAGCTATATCCTTCTTCCTTTTGCCTTTATCTCTCGGTGGGAGTTCTTCTCCTCTCCTCTTTGGAGGATTTGACCCCCTCTCATTTATATTTATGCCATGTGCTTTTGTTTTGGGTGACATGGTTAGATTTGTACGTACCATATCTGCAAAAGATCAGGAGAAATTAGGAGAGAATCAAACACAAACACATAAAATCTATTGCAGACAGGCTCGCTGATCCAGTTGGCGAGTCGCCGATCCAGTTGGCGAGTCACCGAACCTATTTGGCGAGCCAGATCGGGATTGCCGAAGGGATTTGCTTAAAAATTAAGGCAAGTCGGCGATGTGAAGGTCCTTTTGGCGAATCACCGACTACTTTTGGTGAGCAAGGATTTGTCCGCCAAGAGTTATAGTGCAACAAGAGTTTCAGGGGTGCAGACAAAGGGAGATTATTCAAACTTTCAGTGGCTCGCCAAGTGCTTTTGTTGACCTTAAGCTTTCTCACCGAAAGTCACAGAATCCAACAATACAGATAGCATGAGATTAAAGGCTATATGGGGTTATTAGGCAATATGCCGAGTGGTTCGGCGAGCTCGACCCAGCTCACCAAACAGCCCAACGTGCCTATTTCCAACCTACCTTCTTGAATTCAACCCTGCAACCCCCGATAACAACATCAAAGCATGCACTAATGAAATTTAAACAAGACCAGTACTACCCATAACCCCGGGATACTCAAATTTTTCTCGATTTCGCAAATTTAGCCATTTGACGATATTTGTTCTTAAGAGTGTTGTCACCCGCTCTATCATTGAGCAATTTTCGTCATTTAGCACAAACATGGGTTACTCAAACTTCACCCAATCAATATAAATGACACGCAAGCACAACTCAATGCAAATTTATTCATTTAAAAGCACAATAATTATGGGCATTTGACGATCAAAACAATGAGGGCAAGATTTGTAAATTGAAATAGGCATTTACGCATTCTAATTCTATCAGAGAGGCCCAGTACACAACAATATGATACAGTTATTGGAAATGAATACAAAATTTTCGAATGTGAACTCAAGATTCGGAAACCAACCTTAAATACTGATTAAAACGCGATTGAAAATCTAGGCGGCAAAAAAATCCTAGTTCTGAGCACCAATCAACAACTAAAATACTAATGGAATATAAAAATATTGAAAATACTACCTTGGTGTGAGTTTGTGAAGTTTAAAAGCGAGGGAAATTGAAGAACTTCAAATTTTGAGACCTTTGGCCATTATAAACCATCCAGTTCGTGTCTATTCGGCACCGTTAATCGCACTTGTCGATCCACTCAGCGAAACGGTGAGTGGTCACTTGCCCCACCATTTTTTATAGGATCATCAGTTTCTTGGGGGTGAAGACGGCGGTTTGAATCGAGGTCGCCGAACAGGTTGGCAACACATCGAACTACTTCTTGAGCTTGCCAAATTTTACAGGCTCTGAATTAAATTTGAGTTGAGCCATACGGCGAGTCTAGTCGGGCACGCCGGCCTCTTTGGTGATACGCTGACTGGACCTTTTTCTCACCAATCTGCATTTTCTGAACATTTCCCGCATTTAAACTTGCACCACTAACACACAATTATTTATAAAAGCAAACTAAAGCATTTAAAACCATGGGTTGCCTCCCAAGAAGCGCCTTAGTTAACGTCGTGGCACGACGCGAGTCCTTACTCACTCTCCATTGGTGAGGTTGGTCCTAGTGTTACTAGGTAACCCCAATAGTTCATTTGAGTGAAGAGGAGGCACTGCTTAACTCATGAGTGTCCTGATCAGTTGGATCGATCTAGAATGGGAGCCAATCATTTGATTCAACACTTCAATATTCTCCTTCATCTATTCCAACATTCTATCTTGTTCATTGATCTTTTGGAGAATGAGTTGGAGTGTATCCTTGACACGATTGTTCTCCCTTTCTCTAGACTGTTTCCGCTCATGAGGGGGTATGTACCTCCCTTGGCTCTTGCACTGGTATTCCACCTATGATATTTTGGTGACTAATTCGTTCAGCTGAGTTCCAGTGTGGTTAACTTAAAATCCTTCTCGACTTCATGACTCGTCTCAGCTGAGTTGCTACCATTTACCATAGCCATGCTCAGGGTATCTGCCTATATCAACAACTTCAAAGCAAAACAAAACTAAAAAAAAATTAAGTTAGTAGACTATGATTACCAAAAGCAAAGTTCGACTTAATCAAAAAATTTCATGTAACACAACTCCGCAGCAGCATCGCCATTTTTGATGTTTGCGTAATCAATACATAACTTCCAATGCAAGTCTCTACGATCGTACAATAGTATAGTAACCCAACCAAGGGTTGGGGTCGAGTCCCAAGGGAGCGGTTTCTGAAAATTACTGATTAGGCATGAAAGTGCTAAAGCTAACCGTAGCTAAAGACTTTATCGACTGAAGACATGACAAATTAAAGGGTTTGACACGAGTGTCAGTTAACAATGGAGGGGTTTGTAAACAAGTAAAGAGCAAAATCAGCAAAAATGCAAAGAGTATAAATCAAGGAGATGAGATTCTTGGGATGTGATAGGAATACGGGATAAACTAAACTATTGGGTACATTCTTTTGATAATAAATTCGCTGAATATTTGTGACTAGGCTAGACTATAGTGGGGTAAATTCTCTCTCGAGCAACTTACCACGAATCAAATGGGTTCCTCTCAAACACCCACTTGCCGCATGAAGAACAGCCTCCGCCTTAGCCCACTCACTCTCTCGAGCTGAGTGTGTGGGAGAAGGACTAAGGTTCACTCTCTCGAGCTGAACCTCACGTAGACCCATTCCCACCGGCTATCAATTTAGTAGTCTTAGTTTTACGACGTCTTTCTTGAGTAAGCCGAAAACAGAAAGGTGAAATCGTATTTGCAACTACAATTTCATTAAGTTCCACCACAACTACTAAACGAAATCACATTTACACAAAAATAACCATCAACAAGCAAGACCCAATAGATAATCTAACCCATATTCACAAAATCACACCCCAAGAATTGGAGTTTTAGCTAGACATGCAAAAGAGGTAAAAATGTATACCAATTTCAGTTTCCATCCATGGGTATGCAACATTAAGTCTTAAAACAAGTCAAAAGTAAAGAATCCACAAAACCCAAGTCCAAAATCTTGGAGTTGAAACCCTTTGAACCTTCAAGTCCTTCAAAACCCTCTCCAAGCTTAGAGAGAATATTCTAAGTCGCATATTAAAACTTAACAATAAAACGTGATAATAATAAATTTCCTATGATACTCAGCTACAAAACTTCAACTAGTATTTATAGTTTTCAAAGCTGTGTTGCAGTGGATCATTCAGCGTCGTTAGTCGAGATCGCTGATCAACTCAGCGATCCGCCTTTTGGTAGGTTTTTTCATCGTCTTGCTCTATCCTTCAGCATCGTCGTGTTTGGATCATTGGGCAACATAGTACAGCTTCGTGGAACTACTCAATTATACGCCGACTGCTCCTTTTCACAGCCGATTTGATCCTTTCCTTCAGGGCTCAGCACACTGGAACAAAAGGCGAGGATAAAACCTTTTGGCGATTCGCCGAATGGGTTCGGCAATTTTCAGATCTTCATTTCTTCATTCTTTCAGCTGCCTTTGTTCCTTTTTTGCTAGGTAGTGTCCATGCTTTCCCTCAAACTCCAAATACCTGAAACTTAATGGTTTTCATCAGATATTGAGATAAAATATGCATTTGAGGATACTAATTTTATCAAAATATAGCCCTAAATGAGTCCAATTTGTGGACTAATCAACATCCATGAGAATTGGCAATGTAGCTTATGAGTTGGATGTACCACCAGAGTTAGCAGCAGTCCATCCGGTATTCCACATTTCTATATTGAAAAAGTTTATGGGCGATCCTTCACTCAGTAAACCTACTGAGAATACTGGTATTAAGGACAGACTATCTTATGGGGAGGTACCAAGTTAGATTCTTGATCGTCAGGTTCGCAAGTTGATAACCAAGGAGGTTGCATCAGTCAAGATCTTATGGTTGAATCAGTTTTTTGAGGAAGGTACTTGGGAGGCTGAGTAGTATATGAAAAATAGATACCCACATCTTTTTACTTCCGAAGAAGTTAAAAAAAGAGGTACTAACTCTTTTCTTGCTACTCTTTAAGTTGATTTGCTAAGTTATGTGGATTGCATGTTGGTTGTTTGAATTGGGGAGTTTTTGGCCAAAAACATCCCTCAAATATACTCTAAATTTAAACAACATCCCTCTGCTAGCATAGTGACCAAAAAGCATCCCTTAACTAACCTAAAAATGGTTAGATTCACCCTTTCATATTATTTTTTTTTGATAGAAACTAACGGTTAAATTCATTTCCTTTTATGTAAATGAAGCTAGAATTACTATGGATAAACATGTGGCATTTTACACATATTAAACTTACAATTCTTCTCATGTCAATATGATGAAAAATACATGGTAAAATATTTATAAAAAGTTCACATAATTTGAATCTTAAGAAGCGAAAAGCGTCACATAAATGGGATCAAAAAGAGTTATTTTTTATGTAATATCTAAATATGTTACTTTTGTATTTTTTAAAATACAACCACTAGTGTTTATTAAATTTACACAAAAAATAAAATAAAAATAGACTACCTTCACACTTCAAATTTCCTCATTTGTCTAGGAAATAAAGAGAAAATTATACTTTTTTTCTTATAATATTTTGTTGCTTATCTAATCAGTAATTATATAGGGCAAAAAATAGTTTACTCGAAATATTTTATTCACTTTTGTAAGGAAAAATCGTGGCTGCTACAGTGAAGTTGAGGATGAAAACCTCTTTTCCTAGCTCATTCAGTTTAGTTAGGATTGTCTATTACTAATTATAAGCTAAGAGAAGAATGGGAGCAAACAAAATGGGGGATTTCTGGGTTGATCAATCGTTAGTTTTTAACAAAAACTAATTGAAGGATGAATCTTACCACTTTTAAGATAATTGAGGGATGTTTTTCCTTCATTGTGATAGTGCAAGGATGTGGTTTAAACATAGAGAATAATTAAGGGATGTTTTTGGCAAAAAACTCTTGAATTGGGTGTTAGATGTTTTTCCATACCCTGTTCTACTTATAGTGATCTCCTTCAAGGATCAATGTTCCCAAGGGGGAGATATTGTTACACCTTGAACTTTGGTCATTTTTTTGTATTTTGGGTCAACTGCAAGCGACCATAACTTCTAGTACGAGATAATTTAGGTGGCCCATGAGATATCAAATTGAAGGTCATTGAGTCCTCTTTCCAACGCACCAAGTTTGCTAAATTTCAAGTTTAGAGGAAGGAGATATGCCCGTTTAAGTGAAGCCATCTAGTTAAGAAAATTCATTCATTTTAAGGAGGGGTAGTTTGGTCTTTTACCTACCCCACTAGGCCCACACGTTTTTTCTTCACCCTTTTAGGTGTCTAAACAGATTGGAATCGGTTTTAGTCATTCCCAATATGTTTGAAAGGTTAGGGAAAAGTTCAAGAGGAGAAAAAGGGATAAAATTTCAAACATTCATCGAGTTTTGAGGATTTTTGCTGAAGAACATAGTTCTTTTGAGGTATGTAAGCTTTCATAGCATTGGATTTTTCACCCTCACGCCAATCATGTATAATTTTACCTATGAATTCTTTCTTGAAGTTGATTTATTGAGTTCCTCAGAAATTCTTGAGGTTTTGCTATCAATGGAGGTCTTTGAGTTCTTGAGATAAGGGTTTTGCAAATGACTTGAGTATCTTGATAGATTTTCATATGGGTTTCATCGAAATTGTTTTGGGTTTGTTAATTTTTGTGAATTTGGACAATGAAACTACTTTGGGTATGAGTTAAGTCGAGTTTGGGAGAGGAAGAAAAGATCGGGCAAATATTTTTCCCATGTCCGCGTCGCGATGGCGCTTAAGATTTTCAGTCTTCAGATATTCACCTTCTCTCCGCGTCGCAGAGAGGATACAGAGTCCTCTCCCTCAAAATTTAATTTTGCGACCAAAAAATAAATTCATCCTCCACGTCGGACCCGTGCTCTTGAATTTGTGTCTTCGCTCGTTTCTTATTATCAACTATCTAACCCTCCATAAATCATTGAGAGATCCTATATATCAAACTCATAACTCTTGAATTCACATTTCAAAGTCAAGTAAAGATTAAGAGTAAAGATTGAGAAAGTCTTTTGAGTCACTTTTGAGAAGTCTTTTGCAATTATTTATAACTTTTTTAAGACTTGAGTAAATGAGTATGAGGATGAGGAGAGTTGAGTTCATATTTTAAAAATTATTATGAGGGGACTAAGTATTCCCAAGTATGTAACACTTTTACATTTAAAACGAGAAGAAACCTTGATTTCTAAATGAGTTAATGAGGAGTTTTGAGTAGTATCTCTTTTAAGAGAACCTTTGAGTAATTATCTCAAATTTAGGAGGCGTTATGTTCTTACACATATGAACATGAGTTATATATATTTTTAGGAGTTCTATTGAGCATCGATATGGGGATAAGTTCAGATAACTCAAAATCCTCATGAACCATGTATGCCAACATGGGTAAAGGATCATATTTATTAGATACACGAATGTAGATCCCCTTTAGAGAATGTAAGTTTGGGTATGAAAGGATGGATGAGTTCCATGCCCTATGGATAGTCCTAAGGACCGTGGATGGGTCTGTAGACCATACCTCTGAGCCTTAGAGAAATTGGATTTAAGGGTTGTTGTATGGGATGTTTTTAAGGATCGTGTACAGTTCCACGAACCGTGGTCCTTGTCGTGAAACTAAGGGTAAGAGACATCGTATTTTTTTCTTCGAAAGGACAAGCATGTTTATGGACCATGTAATAGTTGACATTCTGTAAATGTGATCATGGAGTTGAATTTCAAAATGTCGTAATTCCTTCTTTGCCTTTCACAAACTCTTTAATGACCCGTGAACACTTCTATGGACTGTAAAGGGGGCCGTAGAAGTTGGTTGGTAATTTTTTTCCAGGGATAGTTGGGTGTTTCCCTACTCCAACATTGTTTTAGGCCTAAATTGGAGACTATAACTGATTCCTATTTTCAAGAACCCATGCTATGCCAATATTTTATGATTATGATTTAAGTTGTGTTACTATGCACGTATTATGTTACGAAGGATATTATGAATCAAGGATGCTTTTAGATAAATTATCAATAAGTTTATATGAATATCATGATTTAAATACTTCAAATAAGTGTCTCAAAGATTATGTTATGAAACTATGATTTTTATGAAGGTAATCTTATGATGATTATCAGTTAAGTATATATGAAAATTTCAGTATTACTAAATTCTTAGTGTTCCAAAGAATATGGTTATAATTATGCATATTTTAGGTTGGGAGTTTATCTAGCACCGAGTTGACCTTGGGATGAAGTCTCACCTGTTAATAGAGGCTTGAAACCTTTAATAGAAATCCCCTTGTCCTAGAACTATGTACCCCTATAGCACCTTGTCTAATTGACTTTACATAGTGGATCCTTCTTAGCTCATGAATATGGTCCATATTTTGGTAAGTAGGACACTCTCTTTTCAGTGTGGGAGTAGTACATTGAACTCCATGTTATAGCTCACATTGTTTATGTTAGCTAATAGTATTTCCCACAATTGTTATGATCGTGATCTTTTAAATATTGCGTTGACCTTGTATTATGCTTTTATGAAATAAGACTATCAATTTATGTTATGCTTACTCGGTCATTGCATTTTCATATTTTCAGACTTATCATGTTATTATGTCCTATTTATGCATTTTTTATATTCAGTATATTCTGAGTAATGTCTGCATGCATTCTTATGCCTCTTATAATATACGTGGTGATGCATCCCATTAGCCTCACTGTTAGTACATGATTCTATAAGCCTGAAATTTTTTGTTAGTCCTTATGGATCGGGACATGCCACTTAATGAGTTTATATCTTAGTTTTCAAACTTTATTTCAGTTTCAAATGTTCAAGTGAGCTAGGGTTTGTCGAAAAAACTCACTTATGATTAAAGGCTATGTCATACATAAGTATTTCCGCTTATGAGTCTTTGTATTCATATTTTTCTTATATGTTGAGATTTTCATTTGACACTTTATTCCACTTATCCTATTATTTCAATTATGTACATTTTCTTAGTGTCATACTATTCTATGTGGTTATTTGCAGTCTCTTTGATTTCTAGGTACCATTTCACGTCTAGGGGATAGTCTCGGATCGTGGTAAAATAATTAAAGGACATATTTCATACGTAAGAGAGAGGTGATATGGAGAGTTCTTTGTAAGTAACAACGACGAGGCAGTCGGTCCATTCTTGATCATAGGCATCATAAAAAATCTTGATAATAAATTTTCCTTCTATGAACACAATTTTTTTATGCTCAGGATTAGTCATCTTTCAAATAAAATATATTTGATCATTCATACATGTCTATTTTTTTTCTGGCTTCGTTACATATCAATACGTGTTTTATATATCCCAACATCCCCTTTTCAACGGACACTCAATTTATATATATATATATATGATAAAAGACATCCTCAGTAGGCCAAGTTGCGTTCAAGTTGCCTTCAAGTTGATTTGTCTGTATGCTCCACCTCCATCTAGAACTGTCTCATGTCTAGAGCTCATATTTTGCGATGTAAATATGTTATATTTGGTATTTTGTGCCCTATACTGACAACTCATAAGTTATGCAGATAAAAACTCATTAGAGGCTTCTTATACTACGTTTTGTACCAATTGTACACTTTTTTAGTATGTCTTCCAATTTATATAGATGATCTAGTATATGTATACAAACCTTGTTAGCTATGTTGATGCTTATGAGTAGTTTCAATATAAGATATAGGGTAAATATTTAGCTGCTGGGTTGGGGGAATGACAATTATATACTTGTACAATGAATAAAGGAGTGTATTCAACCCTTTTTACTATTAAAATGAAGCATAACAAAATGATGGTCCTCAAAAGAAGAATATTTTTTGTTCCAACAGCCTTCATCATCACAACTATAAATTGGATATAAGTTAGAAAAATGATATTATTTTTGCAGTTTATGCAACCTTTAAATAGCAAATGATTGTCACATATTCTTATATATGTTGACTATTGGTCAATGGCTAGTATGTGAAATGAATTTTTTGACTTCTCAAAATATTTGAAAATGTTAATACATTATTAAATATAATTGTATCTTATCTTTTTTTATTTCATTCAAATATTAATCAAGATGGAAATCAATATTTTCAACTAGTGTATTAGCAATGATGCAACACTTGAATTTTCATAAAAACACATTAAGCTCATCTCACTTCTAACCAATAGCCTCATATTTGACCTAGTATCACACTTGTTAAAATTGTTTATTATCTAAATATTCAAAAAAAAAAATTATATGCTAAATAAATCTATTTATCTATATTAAAAATGAAAAATGCCTTGAGTAGAGATGATTTTGAATAAAGAGGCAAAAATAATAGACCCACTAGCCAGCCTTCACTGCAAAAGATAATTTTCAATATAGTTACTTTTGGACTGCAAAAGATAATTTTTAATATAGTTACTTTTGGTTATGATGTATTTTTATTGTATGCCCAAATAGGCCTTTTTTTTTTAAGGATTAGCACATAAGTACTACTATTACTTCTACAAAAGACTAAATATTTAATTACTTCATTAATATTATTTTCCAAGCTACACAATTTATTGCATACTACGTCATTAATAATTTTACTATATGTAAAGCCTCCTAAATGTGACTTTTAATCGCAAAGATAGGTTGAAGAGAGCTTTGTTTTCACGGAGCTTGATGTGTAAAGGGGTCAATAGAATAGTGAAATAAAAGAAGTTGAGATAGTTTTTCTCCAATAATATTTTCCAAGCTACACAATTTATTGCATACTACATCATTAATAATTTTACTATATGTAAATCCTCCTAAATGTGACTTTTATTCGTAAAGAAAGATTGAAGAGAGCTTTGTTTTCACGGAGCTTGATGTGTAAAGGGGTCAATAGAATAGTGAAATAAAAGAAGTTGAGATATTTTTTCTCCAATACTATTTTCCAAGCTACACAATTTATTGCATACTACATCATTAATAATTTTACTATATGTAAATCCTCCTAAATGTGACTTTTATTCGTAAAGAAAGATTGAAGAGAGCTTTGTTTTCACGGAGCTTGATGTGTAAAGGGGTCAATAGAATAGTGAAGTAAAAGATGTTGAGATATATTTTCTCCAATATTATTTTCCAAGCTACACAATTTATTGCTACTACGTCATTAATAATTTTACTCTATGTAAAGCCTCCTAAATGTGACTTTTATTCGTAAAGATAGGTTGAAAAGAGCTTTGTTTTCACGGAGCTTGATGTGTAAAGGGGTCAATAGAATAGTGAAATAAAAGAAGTTGAGATATTATTTCTCCAGTATTATTTTCCAAGCTACACAATTTATTGCATACTACGTCATTAATAATTTTACTTTATAGAAAGTCTCCTAAATGTGACTTTCATTCGTAAAGATAGGTTGAACAGAGCTTTATTTTTACGGAACTTGATGTGTAAAAGGGTTAATAGAATAGTGAAATAAAAGAAGTTGAGATATTTTTTCTCCAATATGAATATTCTTTGGGGCTCTAATAAGGAGGTTGGTAGTGATGTATTTAAATAACAACCATCATTTGATCGAAGTTAACCAAAATATATGCTAATATATGTAATAATTTTATAATGTGATATTGAAAGCTAGACACATACTGTATTCATCTTAAATATTCGTTACGTAAGTTTTATTTGTTTGAGATAGTTGTAGTAATGAAGTTATTTTCTGATGAGTCACAGAGATTGTGGTGAGAAATTAAAAATTGAAATTTGTTGAGTTCAAAAATAATAAGATCATAGAAAATACTACAAAATAGGATTTTTTGGTTTGGTGTCAATGTTATTTTTTCGAAAGTTCGGTTCTTCGGTTCGGACATTTCCTTAACTAAAAATTAAAAATTCAATCAACAATTAAAACATTCATGAACAAATCAAAGTAACACCAAATGTACAATTCAATAGTTAACTTGAAATATTAATTTCCAAGAGAAATTCAAACATATTTCTACCAATGTACATTATGTAAAGGAACCATCTTCATACTTGTTTTTCTCGACAAATTGTTAGAGGCACAATGTTCTTGATAAAGACAAATATAGTCTTTTAGTTAGCACAATAAGTGTTCGACGGTAGTACGCATTATTCCTTAACATAGTTTTAAATTTCTAAGTATCTTATACTTTATCCTTATTTTATTTTTCATTCACACCAAAAAACTAATTTAAAAACACCGAACCGAATTAGTTTGGTTTAATATACGGTGCACACTTTTCTAAAATCGAAAACCAAAAAATCGAATCAAAGATTGATAAAACCAAACCGAAGAACCGAATGCCCAACCCTACTAGAAGACATGGAAATTGGGTTCTACAAAAAATAAATGATTCACAATATGTAAATTGAATTACTCTTTAGCCGTTTACCTTATGTACTCAAGACATTTTATACACACACCAACCTATAAAATAAAGAACTATTTTTCTAAATAAATATATATATAACCACCACCCCCCCCCACACACGTGTGTATAAAACCTACATAAAGTTTCTAAGATAATTTAATAAATTGTAGTTTTGTATGTTAATCTTGTCATTTACATTTTTATTTTGTTGTTCTCTTAGAACATTCACTAGCTTACGTATAAGACACATAATTTGTCATGTCGCCATGAAATATTTACCAAATACATACCTATGAAGTAAAAATATCTATATAATCATTAAAACGGTTGAAATATCAAATTGACATTCAATGCTTACCTTAAAAGGCTAAATATGTATTTAGTCAAGAGTAAAGGACTATTTATAAATAATATAATTTTAGAGGTAAATATTAAAACTTTTAAAAAGTGTAAGGTCTATTCTACTCTATAAAAGCTCCACTCTTCTTTCTTTATCCCTTAAAACCCTATATTTCAGTCTATTCTACTCTATAAAAGCTCCACTCTTCTTTCTTTATCCCTTAAAACCCTATATTTCAGTCTATTCTACTCTATAAAAGCTCCACTCTTCTTTCTTTATCCCTTAAAACCCTATATTTCAGTGAGCTGCCACACTTTGTTTCTTTGGTATGTGAATGACCTTCATGAAGTTGTAGTTGTTAGTCAAAGGATATCGTTGAAGTGGTGAATGTCTTTTAAGGATGTATCTGAGATGATTTCAAACTTGCATCCTAGTAAGATCAAAGACATTCACCATCTCCATGATTTCCTTCGGATAACAACATACATGTTAATTCCATAAGCTTGCAACATTACTTTAATCAGGTTTTACATGTTAATACTTTTAGTAAAAATCCTTGTTAAGTCTTTATTTGGTTTTGTATACAAGTGAATAATTTCACATCTTTATTTGAAAAAACGAATTGAAAGGGATCTGGAGGAGTACATTAAGTTTTGTGTAATGAAGTGTACCATTCATTAAAGCTTTAAGTGTAGCCTTCTCATGTTAGTTAATTGTACACAATTGATTCAAGATACTATCGTTTTTAATGAAATTATTGATAATGTGCTTTCCAAGATTTTATACCATGTCAACAAACTTTACAAAATTCTCCTTGGTAGATGTTTGTTTTACATAATTTTCCTTTTAGGACAATCTACTACTTGTTCTAATGAGGCAATCAAATATTTAATTATTTTCAATCATTATATTCTCACCAACTGAACCTCATTGGAATTTGAACTGGTTAATGCTTATTTTCTCCCCAACTCAATCTCATTAGAATTTCATTCATAAAAAAATGATTTACCTGCTGAAAATATTTTTAGAATTATAGCTAGTAATATACATATGGTAAAATAAAGGGAAAAAGATAATTCTCGAGATTACTTAAAGAATTTATTTGTCACGGCCTAATTCTTCGAGTCATGATGACACCTACTATAACCCACTAGTAGGTAAGTCAATCTGTACCTAGAATGACAAGTAATGAGTATAAGGGTAGAACTAAACCAAATTAACACTAAACAATAAAATAAGACCGAAACGGAAGCAAGCCAACACCTATATACAAGAGAATTCCTCCCAGAACCTGAAAGTCAGAGGTACAGAGCTGTCTAAAATACGAGTACAAGTCCCAAAAGTGGACCACAAATAATAAAGTCATCTAAAGATAAATGACTAGTTAAACACACACACACATATACATATGCATATACATACATACATATATATATATATATATATATATATGGCTTAAGTCATACACTCCCCCCTAAAGTTGTCCGCATGATTCACTTAGACACTTTAACTAGGGCTTGCACCTATCGAACACCTTGACTATTCTGAATTTAAACCAATTAGACACTTTGTGCATATGTGGCACAAAAAGTGGGATACACGCCTTATTGGGCGCGTGAATCATTTAATCAAACACATTTGAACCTTTTTTTTTCTCATTATTTTTTTTTAAAAAAAAATAACAATCTTTTCCAATTTCCTCTCCTTCAAAATTGCACGACCCCTGTTGCTCCTATTTCTTCATAACAATCCACCATCAACATTATTTTACAAATTTACTTCTTCTAAGTTTATATTTAAATTTGATAAAAATTCCAACGATGTAGGCAATAAGAATCCATACTTCACTTTATTTGTTACATTTCAAGCCCTAATGTGTTGTTTATCATATTTTTATCCCCGTTAATAGTAATTTTATTGGAGCAGATAAACCCTAGCTTTGTTGTACACAAGGACACCTCTTCATTTTTTTTAACCTTCTTGTCAATTGTCATTGTATTATTTTTTTAGATTTAGAATTATATTCTGCCGTCATTTTTGCCAGAAAAAATGAAAACTACCCTCCACATTGTTTTGCCAGAAAAAAATGAAGACTACCATCCACATCTCCTTTACCAGAAAAAATGGAGACCATATACACCACCCCTGATCCACACCCCTTCTTCCTCCACAACAAAGCAGAATCAAAATTCGAAATCAAAATTAAAAAAGGAAGAACATATTTTTTTAAAGAAAAAACAGCATCAATTTAAAATAGGAATAAAAAATACGGCATAAAGAGAAACAAAAATTGTGAATTCATACTTAGTATATGTTAAAATCTCCATTTTTTTTCTCAAGATGAACAATAACAATGGTGGACAAGGGATATCTTTTAGGGAAAGAGAAGAAGGGGGAGGTTTGGGGTGGGTGGGGGTGGTTTAAGTAGATTTTTCTTTTTTTTTAGTTGAAACTCTTTTTTCTTTTTAGATTTAGATTCTTTTATATTTAAATTTCATTTATTTAAAATAATTAAATTAAAAATGCCACATGTCTTTGTTTAATTTTTTATTTTGCCATATCAGCCGCATGTGCATTATAACACTCTTCATTTTTTAACTAGGTGTCAGAAAAATGTTTGATAGGTATTTATTTTTTAAGATTGAAGTGTCTAATAGGAAAATTGATGTGTTGAAGTGTCTAAGTGAAATATGTGGACAACTTTAAGGGGACGTGACTTAAGCCTATATATATATACACACATACATACTGATTTCTGGACACGTGCTTTGAACATGTATTCTATGTTAATTAGTATAAAATTTTAAAAGAATATACATAATATTTAAAAATATGTATATATGAGCAATTGATATATATCTAAATAGAAAAAAGTAAACTCAAAATAATGAGCAATAAACCTATCTAAATGACTTGATTCTTGAATGCAAACTTATTAGATATCGTAAGTCGAATTTACAATGATAAACTAAACTTAATAAGGAACTTACAATGATGAAGTAAAATTATTATATATAATTGTCGATAATATATAATCGTCGATGTGTTGAAGCAATGTTAATGCTAACTATATGTGCCAGTCTTTCAAACACTTGCTTAATTCTACTATCCCTAATCAGATATTATTATAACAAAAGAAGATTAATTATTAACAATCTTCAACAAATAACTCAAACTATCTCTATAAATTTTGGCATTAAGTTTATTTAGTAATTGGTTATGAGTTTTAATTAGAGTCAAGATTTTTTTTATAGGTTAACCTTTTTCTCCCTCTTGTCTGTATGGGTTAACCTTGTTTTGAATAAAGAGATTTATATTTTGTTGTATTCCAGGTATTTTGATGATCCGCACAAATTCAGGGATGCGGTCCCTAACAGAGTGCTCTCATCCAGGTTCAAAGTGTTGTATAGATGTAAAGCTATCTTGTCAAGTAGTTGGTGGAAAAGTCGGCGTTCTTCACCAATAGGAATGGACGGGGTTGTTTGTTCATTGGTCAATAACTCTTGTTGGTGATTAATATATTCAACGAAAACAAAAAACTACAACTATTCATTCAAAAAGAGCGAGTGAGTCTTTTCAAGAACTCAAGCATTAAAGAACACATACGGCAAGGGACCTGATAGACTGAAGAAGAGCAATCTTGAAGTGTCGTTGTTTTTGAATACTTGTATTGTGCTAAAATTGTAGGATTCATTTCACATTCATAAAGAAACGTTTCAAACCTTTGTGTGTATTGAGTGTAACAACATAGTTAGAGTTAACGGTGTGTCTTACGTATTGAAGTCTATATTAATTAGATGTAGTTAATAAATTGGGTAATAAATGCATTGCTTTGACTCAGTAAGTAATAAAGGTATTACTTAGTGTGAGCTTAAGAGTTTAGTATCACTGTTGTATTTGGAGTCTGTATTCACTTTTGCTTGTGACTAGTTAAAGTAGTTGAAAATGATGTGTGATAGGTCGTGGTTTTACTCTATTAAGCAAGAAGGTTTCCACGTAAAACTCTTTGTTCCCATTTATTGATTGATTCATTTTACTAATTTTTCACTGTACGTTTGACCTGGTACTACAACACACTGGTGGACGCACACATACCAACAATTGGTGGAAGACTAACATAAAAAAGGATCATGTAGTGATGGCGGTTCCACCAAGTCTAGAAGAAGGACAATATACTACACGTCTGTCACGACCCAAGCCTAGGGCCTAGACGTGACATGGCGAATGAGGAACCCGAAGGAACCCCAAACAAGCCTCTTAAACTTGTCATCACACTTCATCGGTCGCGGAAGTACATTTAACATTAATTAACGGGAAATAGGGACTAAGGGCAAACCACTTCAAAATGACATCATAGAACAAGAGTCAAGCTCATTTACAAAATACTTGTCCAACGCACACCTCTACATACATAGATAGGACGGGGCCATGACATTCTACCGGCTCCCCTCATAGTCAAAATACAATTGCAAGCTAAAGTCTCAAAACATAGGAGTAGGAAACATAACATAGCCCTCGAATCATTGAGGACTCACCAACAACTCGGATAAGCACCGTACTAGCCACGTGAACGAAGAGAAGGATCAAGAGTAGCTCCGATCCCTACATG